>NC_041337.1:31463172-31763172 GCF_004354835.1 Perca flavescens
GCTCAACTGCCCCTACTGCACTTACAATGGTAACAAAAAGACTCTGGAAACGCACATCAAACTTTTCCACATGCCCAACAGCACGGTGCGGCAGGGCCCCGGTGGGATGGTGGCGGGAGCTGCCGGGATCGTGATGAAGGACGGGGTGCTGAAAAGGGCCGGCGACAGCGTGGAGCAGGCGGTGTACTACTGCAAGAAGTGCACCTACAGGGACCCTTTGTACAATGTAGTGCGCAAGCACATCTACCGGGAACACTTCCAGCAAGTGGCCCAGCCCTATATTGTGAAACCAGGGGAGAGGACGAGTGCTCAGAATGGTGGCACGGGGAATACAGAGAGTAATAACACAAACAATGTTACCAGTAACCAGATTCACTGCAAGAAGTGTCTGTTTGTTCCGAGGACCTACGAGGCACTTGTCCAACATGTCATTGAGGACCACGAGAGGATTGGCTACCAGGTGACGGCCATGATTGGGCACACCAGTGTCATAGTCCCCCGTCCCAAACCCATCGTCATGGTCCCCCCCAAAACCCAGGGAGACAAGACCATCATTGGGATGGGCCCGAAAGGTGCGGTAATGGCGACTACCAGGTCTCCTGCCTCACAGCAGCTGGGTCGAGTTATCATCTCATCAAAGACGGGCTTCAGCGCTCAAAATCTTCTATCCGGGATGAAGCACGACGGAGTGAGGTTAAAGGCGGGGACTCAGTCGTTCTCCATTGGCAGCCAGCAGGTGAGGGTTTCTCTACCCGGGAACGCCCAGGTTTCTGTTCCCCAGCAGTCGCATGCAGCAAAGCAGCTTATTTCCGGCGGCAGCCTGCGCGGCCCAGTTGTGGTCAGCGCCTCGTCTTCGCTCAAATCCAACCCCCTGGGTTCCCGTGTCCAGGCAGCAGCGACCACCGTAGCCTCCGTCACTGCCAAGAAAGGCGGCTCCTCGGTCCTCGGCACATCCTACACCCAGAAGTGGAAAATCTGCACCATCTGCAACGAGCTCTTCCCAGAGAACGTGTACAGCGCTCATTTTGAGAAGGAGCACAAAGCCGAGAAAGTGCCTGCCGTAGCCAACTACATCATGAAGATCCACAACTTCACCAGCAAGTGTCTCTACTGCAACCGCTATCTCCCCAGTGACACCCTGTTAAACCACATGCTGATCCACGGCCTGTCTTGCCCACACTGCCGCGCAACCTTCAATGACGTCGAGAAGATGGTGGCCCACATGCGGCTGTCGCACCCCGACGAGAGCGTTGGCCCGCGCACGGATTCCCCCCTGACCTTTGACCTCACTCTGCAGCAGGGCAATCCCAAGAACGTTCAGTTGATTGTCACTACTTACAACATGAAAGACGCCCCTGAGGAGTCGGTGGCGTTTCACGCACAAAACAACAACACCTCTGTGTCGCCAGCCCTGTCTGCCTCCCTAATGTCGGGCAAGAAGTTGATGCCTCAGCACCCGCCCAAAACGCCTTCAGTGGCGGCTGACAGCGCACCAACCAAGAGTGCTCCGCAGGCATCCGTGCCCTACAAGAGGGACGTGGGCAAGACGCTGTGTCCTCTGTGCTTTTCTATCCTCAAGGGCCCAATCTCAGACTCACTGGCCCACCACCTGAGAGAGAGACACCAGGTGATTCAGACAGTGCACCCTGTAGAAAAGAAGCTGACCTACAAGTGTATTCACTGCTTGGGGGTTTATACCAGTAACATGACCGCCTCCACCATCACGCTACACTTGGTGCACTGTCGAGGTGTCGGGAAGTCTCAGAATGGGCCGGAAAGCCGGGCAACCCATTCCTCTCGGGTCGGTCAGGCCCAGAGCAGCACTCTGAAACGGGCCAGCTTTGACAGCTCGGACACTAGCGCGCCAAAGCGCCGGAGGCCCCCCGGGGAAAGGGCCTACCCGCGGGACGTCAACGGCCCATCTTCGTTTGTGGAAAATCCGGACGAACCTGTAGTTCTGGCTCTCGACCCCAAAGGACACGAAAACAACTCGTACGAATCCAGGAAGGCGTTTCTGACCCAGTACTTTAACCAGGCGCCGTATCCCACGCAGCGGGAGGTGGAGAAGCTGGCCGCCAGCCTGTGGCTGTGGAAGTCGGACATCTCCAGCCACTTTGTCAACAAAAGGAGGAAATGCGTACAGGAGTGCGAAACCCAGAGCGCCAGCGTGCTGCTGGGGTTCAGCATGCACGAGCTCAGCAAAGTGAGCCACGAGCTGGCGTTCGTCGCGGACGGCGCGTATGAGGGCGGCCATAACAAGAGGCGAACGTCTAGGACGCACCTAGGGGTGTCGGAGCAGGCTCTCCGGAAACACCGGGAGCTCGTGGCTGCTAACGGTGGCGTGGCCCCGCCACGGAAGGGAAGGCCAACCAGGACGGCGGAGGGTACTAAAACAACGCCATCCGGCCCCAAACCCAACAGTGCCAGCAGAGACCAAACCAAGACAATCAACAGCACCTTACCACAGAAAATACCTCTGGACCTCTCAGAGCCCATTGCCATCGACTCGGACAGTGATGAGGAAGAGCAGCAGAAGGACGAGGAGGGAGAGGTACATCTCCATGGTGACAAACCACTCATTGGAGCTCAGGAGCGAGCGGAGCCGAGGACAGGAGCTAAGACCGTTTCAGATCTTGATGATGTGTCAGACGATGATGAAGAAGATGAGGACGATGAGGACGAAGAGGCGCATGTAGAGAATGGTTTCGGGCCCACAGAGGGCTCAGGAAGACCGGCTGCTAAAGGTAGAGACCCTCTGCCCATCATTATTCCCAAGTTTGTACCATCATCGGCGAGAAGCAGGAGAGACAGGGCCCAGCTGGGCAAACAGCAGGTCTGACTGATGAAATCAAAAAAGACTGGTGCAGTCGGAGAGACGCTTAAGATTTGATCGACGCCAACAAATCTGCCTCGCGTGAACTGAAGGACATCGCCCAGTTCCACTGGGTATCCGTGAAGGAGGGGAGCGCTGAGGAGAGCAACAAGCCATCCAATGAGTTTTCAAGGCAGGACTCAACGAGCAGCTAGGATTGACGTAAACATTTGTGAACAAAGTTTTAATGTTTCTTTCCTGAGTGGGAAGGTGGAGGTGCAAAGACAACCGAAGTCACACCAAACAAATAGAAAGTGTTTTTGCCTTCTATATACTTTATTACATTGAGATAAGAAGTTGTTAGCATTGATTTTTAGCCACTGAACTTGTAAGCGTGGCTTTAAAATATTGAGTTGTTGTGAGGTAAAGCTTTAAAGCTGACCAGATAATCCATCGTTTTTCATGTAGTTCTACTGAGATGGGTAGTGTAAATTTGTACAGTCTTTTAGACATGTTTTGGACAGATGTTGCCGTACATGTATTATTCCTTAAATATTTGCTATTACCTGTGTGTAAGGTAGCCTCATATGTTCTACATTGGTATGCTTAATGATAGTTGTCGCTTTGGTGGCTGGTATTTTCTCGTATGTTTAAGTTTATTTTTTAACAAAAACCTAGTTTTGTTTTGCAAAATAATATATCTATATATAAACGAAATAACAGAATTGATTTGTTTTTGCTTTAAAGTTAATTAGATTTTATTTTTTTAATTTCCTTTTCATGATTCATTTTCTGAAAGAATAGTGGTTCCCAGCTATTCTCATTCTCTTAACAGTTTAAAGGAGCATTTCATTAACTTTTTGCAGCCTTATGCTCATTAGCCTTGACTGTACTGTACTTGCTTTCTATTTTCATAATTCTACCTTGAGGTTTCTTTGCCCTACAAGACTGGACGGTAACCACCATACTGGCATCCATAAAAGTGAAAGCACTTTTTTTTTTTTTTTTTTTTTTTTTTTTTTTTTTTTTCTTCCAAAAAATAGTTGTTTTCAATTTGTGTTCTTTGAATTGTGTGTATTTGTTTCATGTTTTCATTTTTCACTTGAAGCATTTATGAACAATAAAGTGCTGTATTTGTGCTTCTCACAGAACTAATGGCCGCGCCAATTTTAATTTTTTTGTTCAAAGTAAGTGATTGTGAACCGAGGGATTGTGCACAGAAATGATTCCTGATGCACAGCCATGGTTGGAAAAGCTGTAAATGTCTTTATTGCTTTTAGATTAGAAGTATTGAAAACGAGCTGTCAATTGTCTTAATTGTATATTTTCTATTTAAACTACAATTTGTACTTCTTGCTAAACTGTCACATTTTAAACTTTGATATTAAGTAGTACAACAGTAAATGAAGTGCCCTCTTTATGTTGAAAATGCACTACAGAGCACTTTACTTTCACAGTAGAGGCTAAAGGTTGTATGGTTAATGGTCTTTCATGGTGGGATTGTTTCACCGCTTCAGGCCTCTAAATGTCCTTAAAATGAAATCCAATACGGGAAAAAAAATCCCTGCTCACAGCCCGTGACCACACTAAGGAAATAACCTGTAGATATTGCTATATTTTAGGGGTCACAAGCCAAAAGAGGTTTAGAGGTTTTAATCTCCAAACAACAACCACATATCAACAAATATCTCTATTGCCAAACATTGCTCGGTGCGGGGATTTTTTTGTTGTTGCATTGAATGGGCAGCAATGTATGGAGGGTGGGATCATTCAGAAGTGTAAACCAATGGGACGTCAGGGATACACGCAGGGTGCCAACGATAACTATGGCTTTTGGAAGGAGCTCAATGTTTTTGGGGGTGGAGGCTTGTGCATGCCCTTAAAGTGAGGACTGACTGTTGTTGCAAAGAAACATTCAAACATCAATAATAGCCTAATTGTATGCTTGATCCATGATGATGGAGATCCAGAAAAATAGAAATGCATGGCAAAAATACCGTATTGTCAATATTTTAGGTTTCCCAATTCAGCCTCACGAGATCAGAGCAGCATTATCTGGTGTAATGGTGGATGGGGGGTTCAATATTTTGACCATAGGAATGACGTCATCAGGATAAATAAATGTTTGTGAAATAACTGAAAAGGATTCTATTCTGAAGGTGGGGTTAACACGGCCATCCTTAAATACAGTGAAGTACTACCACTGCTGTCCTGTTTCCATAACCAGTTGGCAGCCTGAAATCTGTGATAAGCTATGCAACTTTTCCAGGTGCACAACCAAGTAACATACGGAACATAACAGAAGATCTGATGCGTTTGTCAGAGACCTACAGTAACTTGCTGTGTTCTGGTTATACAGCTCTAGCAAATGGACCCGGTTTGCATGTTACCAATGATTAGATGTAGAGCTGCAAAGAATTAATCGATTAATCCATTTATTGTGTGTAACGATTTTGATTAATCGGTTTGAGTCTTTTAATGAAAAAACTTTGATTCCAGCTTCTTAAACGTGAATATGTTCTAGTTTCTTCATTTCTCTATGACTCTCAAGTACAGCTGGGCAATATATCAATATTATAACGATATCGTGATATGACACAAGATATCGTCTTAGATTTTGGATATCGTAATTTGACATAAGTGTTGTCTTTTCCTGGTTTTAAAGGCTGCATTAGAGTAAAGTGATGTCATTTTCTGAACTTACCAAACTGTTGTAATTGTTATATTGTTTGCCATTACCCACTTAGTCATTATATCAACATTACTGGTGATTATTTATAAAAAATCTCCTTGTGTAAATTTTGTGAAAGCACCAATAGTCAACACTACAATATCGTTGCGGTATCGATATTGAGGTAGTTGGTCCAAAATATCGTGATATTTGATTTTCCCCATATCGCCCATCTCTACTCTCAAGTGAATATCTTTGAGTTGTGGACGAAACAAAGACATTTGAAGGAGTCATCTTGGGCTTTTGGGAAACACTGATCGACATTTTTTCCCCATTTTTTTGACATTTTGTAGACCAAACAACTAATCGATGAATGGAGAAAAAAAATCAACAGATTCATTCACAATGAAAATAATCTTCGTTGCAGCTCTAATTAGATGTGGAGAAGCCTTGGCGAGAGATCAAACACTACGTTATTAACCCTTTGCTGAGAATGCTCCACCGTTGGATGAACGGTACCCCCCCCCCCAGCGTGGCCTTCGACCAGATCTGAACAAGTTACATCTTGTGAGTCACAGTGTTCTACCAGCCCAGGTAAATTGAGTGAGGTCGGATGCGTTCGTTCACTTCATATATTTTTACCTCACAGTATTCAATTAAAATGCCATCCCTTGCTGCCCTGGGATGAGGAATCTAAAATGGAGGGAAATTACCCCAGTGCAAGAGGGAGAGAGTGAGACAGGCAAGACTCTCCTTGGCTGGCTAGTCAGTGTTGCTATGCCGTTGTAAGGAGTGCGAGGGAGGGAGGGAAGGAGTGGTGGGGGACGCTGAAGGAGAGAGAGAGAGTGAGAGTGAGAGAGGCCTGGCAGACTGTGGGGGAGGCGGAGGCCTCATCTGCAGTGCTGTGTGCAGAGGGAGCGCTAAACAGCTTTTCAAAGGGGGAAGGGGAGAGAGAGAGAGGGAGACCAAGGGAAGGGGTTGGCAAAGGAGCTGGGGGGAGGGAAGGAGAGGAAAAGGGGAGTCAGAGAGAGATGGGAGTGCGAGGGAGGAGAAGCAAAGAGGAGGAGAAGAGTAGCAAGGTAGAAAAAAGGGGAGGGGAGGGGCGAGGTAGGGGCAGAAAAGGAGGAGGGGTGTAGGGGGGGAGGAAAAAGGAGGAGGAGAGATCGAAAGAAGGGAGAGAGGAGGAAGGGGGGGTGTGATGGTGGTGGTGTTGTAGAGACTGGCGCCCCCTATAGCCGGAGGAGAGAGACACAGAGAGGCCCTGGCGTGCGCGGGTGATGTCAGACACAAAGAGGCGCAGGCTGCCGAGACACAACAGCCTTTCGCGTGCATGGAGGGAGGCTAATTGGTTGAGCTGGCCACAGGTCAGTTTAGCATTTGACCCCACCTGACCTGCAGCCCGCATCAACCTGAGCTGTGGTCACATGGCAATCAGGGCGTGAGAGAGGAGGAGAGGAGGAGAGGAGGTGGGGTGAGGAAGGAGGAGAAGGGGACATGTAGAGGGGTTCGTGAGCAGGTTGTAATGGAAGACGAGCTGTAGACCCCCATGGTAGGAAACTGGCAGGAGCTGGCATGAGAGCCTTCTAACAAGGGGGGGGGGTAAATAACAACAAATTTGTACAAGAGTGTGAGCCAATAAAAGTGACGCTCACAAAATGTCATCATGTACTTCATATGCTCTGAATATTGCATATCGCTAGAGGTCATCTAGATCAGAGTGCCACACAAACCAGGACAATGACACCAGCACAGAGACAGAGAGAGAGAGAGACGGTGGGGGGAGGAGGAGAGGAGAGGAGAGGAGGTGGGGGGAGGAGGAGGAGAGGAGGTGGGGGGGAGGCTAAAGAAAGGCCTTGCAGACTGCGAGGGAGACAAGAGGCCTGTTCTGCAGTGCTTGGTGATGGAGTGGGGGGGAGGCTGGTGTGAGTGGGTGGCAGAGGGGGAGGATGGAAGGGGGGGGACTGGAGAGAGAGAGAGAGAGGGGGGGGGGGGGGATAATTGCAGACCTAGCCCACTGCTAGTGCCTCCTGCAGTTAGAACAGCCCCGCTACACATGCACATGCACGGTGCAAATGATTCATGGAAAGAATATAGGACGAAGTTGAATGATTCAGTAGGCAGAGAAAAGCGAGGTAATGAAAATAGAGCGAGACCTGTGGCCAATTCTAAAAGGGAGAAGTAATTTGTGTGATGGTGGTGAGACTGGAAAGAAGAAGAGACGTGAGAGGAAATGAAGGGACAAGAAAAAGAAGGGGACATAAAGGAGGAGAGGAGACAAGAAACCAGACTTCTGCCATTCTGGCAGACAGAGTGGTGATATCCGATTGTGCATCTGGACAGGGCCAGGACTGAGGGTCAGTACAGAGAAGAACAATCAGTTTGGAGTTTAACTGAAGTCAAATCAAGATATTTGCCAAGTTCTGGTCAGCGGCCTACAACCCAGAACCCTCACGCTGTGAGGCGACACTGTACTGCCCTCCTCCTACTCTAGTTTTGGCCTGTGACGCCACAAAAAGGGGACAATGGCTACTGGTGAGTGGCGACATCCAGTATTTCCCTTATTTTAAAAGCAATAGTTCAACATTGTGAGAAATGTCCTTGACTCCCTAGGTTTGGAATCACTGATCTACGTCATCACCGTCATTTTACAGAGATGAAACCAGTTTACAATGCATAGTGAAAACTGTGCCCAAAAGTTACCCCTTCTCACTCATTATACATCAACCCCAGGGACTAAAATGTGATTTATTGCCAGATCCATTTCAAAGTGACAATCTCACACACACATATCCCACGTCCGAACTGCAGACAACTCTGCAGATAAAACCTTCGGCCACCTAGCTAGCTAACACAGTTCATTGTAACTTAGAGCGATTAGTGATTGAGTGATTCTTTTGCATCGGGGACGGAGGAAATGTTGGGCTGCGGGCAGCTCGGGTGAATAGTTCTGTCACCTTAAGGGACAGCCAACAACATGTTGTAAATAGCCTCCAACCTGCCTGTCCAAATGTGAATCAAACTGTCCAGGATGTTGCATGAATAGGGCTGCAGAAACTCAGCTGGTGACATCATCTTCATCATCTCACTGGAGATAGAGAGAGAGAGCAAGGAGAGAGAGAGAGAGAGACAGAGAGAGGCCCACCAGACTGAGGGCCTCTGCAATGGTGTGCACACTGAAGGTAGAAGGAGGGAAGGGACCGTGTGTGTGTGTGTGTGTGTGTGTGTGTGTGTGTGTGTGTGTGTGTGTGGCAGTGAAAAAGCAAGAAACCCAGTGTCCACTATACTTGCACAGCACCAAACAGCAGACAGACACAGTTAGCAACTAGCTGGTGAAAACAAAGCAGCAAAAGGAGCATTTAGCAGCTAAAGAGACAGATTCTTTTTCTCAGGCGTTGCTGGGAAACAAAACAGAGCTAAAAGGAGACACAGTTGGCGGGTGTGGTTCGGTTAAAAAGAAAATAGTTCCTCCATGAAACTGCTCACGACCAGGTCTGCGGATTATCTTGAGTAACCAATTCATGATTTCTGGAAAGAAACATTGCTGTTGAGTTTTTCAAATGTATTTTTGGCGCTTTGAGCACAACAAGCCCAGTTCCATTACATTTGGGAGAAGCCCATGAGCTTTCCATTTAATCCTCTAAAATACCTATCCTGAGTCTTAATTATTAAATATAATGTGGAGTTCTAACAGTTTTTTTTGGATTGCTTAAGCAAAACAGGGACCGTTTTTTTCAAGACACTTCACACAACTAGCACAACCACACACACAATTAGCGGAACACCTCAGACCCTAATTTATAAAAAACATATTTTGTTACCATATGAAACACACACGTTTCATACGACTTAATTCAGTTTGAACCAGATACGCACTGCTGTTGCTAACCTAAAACACTTTTAGCAACTCTACTTCTCAGTGATTCGAGTACTGTAAATGAAGTACACAGAGAAAGTGCAAATTTACAATAAGTTCAACAGACAATACACAAGACCAATGCTGCAGACTGAGGAAAATATCATTTATTTCTCTCCATATACCCAAATCAGTCAACATGTCGACATGGAGAATCAACAACAAAAAAATGTCACAGTTTTAATACAGCTACTACAGTAGTGTGCATACCGCTGTTAGCTCAGCAAACAACAGACAAACATGAAATACTGTATCCAGTACAGGTTACAATTACAGTAAAAAAATAAACAACAAACATAATACTAGACTTACCTGCTGCATTTTTTATAGTGCTTAAACCTGATTGGTGTGTCTACAATTACAGTTTTCCAATTGCTAAAACACAATTTTGCAATTCACAAAACCACACACCTCATATATCCTGCAAGCACTGTAACCAAAACTACATACAGCATTATCAAAAATCATACTTTTTCACCACATGGCACACACTTCATTCATATTACCAGAATATTTGTCTAATCAACTACACACTGTTGGGCATAATGAAAAGCACTCTTTTTTGCCATAATACTAAAATAGTTCAAATTGTAGAAAATTCTTCAGGTTGTTCACATGCACAGAAATATTTGCAGATACACACGTGCTGTTGAAACATTTTTATTTATTTTTTTATTTTTCACCAAATAAGTCAGTGCAACATATGCACAGCAGATATATTTACATTGGACTGAATTAAAATATGCTCACAAAAAAAACAGTAAACTGAAAAGGAAAATTGCAGAAAAAATATATTGAAAAAAAAGAGGCCCCCATGGTTTTTTCATAGGGCTTACTTCCTGATTGAACTGGTAACAATTAACCATTGAGGTGTTTGGCCAGGTGGCACATATATTGGCCAATTAGCTCATGTAGTGTCATTTTGAAACGTGACTTTATGTCAGCTTGTTGCGTCTTATGCAGAGAACCGTGTTCAGTGCATTTAAAAAGGGCCACTTTGAATTGCAAAATGTGTGTAAAGCAGAAAATGTGTTCAAACTTTTTGGAGACTTGAGAAGAGGTTTTGCTCTCTGTGTATCAGTTTAAATAACTGTGCTATGCGTGTCATTTTAGTGTCTTAGCAACTGGAAAGAAATTGTAGGCTAAGCAATCATGTGGTTGGGCACCTGATGCTGTGTTTCACAGATTGGCTCACAGGTGTGGTTTCACAGTCAATGCTTTGGAATGGCAAGGAAGTGACATCATGATATACTTCTGGGTCTAATGTATACAAGTATGTTTAGTGTTTTGCAAATCACTGTGTGTATTATTTTGCAAAAAGTGTGAGGCTGACATTGTGCTTATAGTGGTGCACATCTGGGCCAATGTTTTGCTCCTCGAGTGTAAGGTTTTGATAATTGTGTAATACGTTTGATTTCAGTGTGTAAGCAATCGGCAAAAACTGTAACATTACATAATTGGTCTTTCTTTGTCCCACAAAAAAGTCACTATAATAACCATGCAGCTTTCCTAGGACTTAAAATGTGGCATTTAGAGACTTGTTGAGCATTTATTAATTTATTTTAATATACATGATATATAGATATTTGTATTATTATGTTTTTTGTGTCCTTTTTGTGTTTTAAAGCAACCTTTCAAGAGTAATTTGTAAAATAGCCTACCGAAGTGTGGTATATGATTATTGTAGTTTCCTTTCAGCTGAATGGGAGGAGATGGTGGGACACAAATGGGAAGACATCCCTGTACTTTAACTTTATGCTTCTGCAGATAGGTCGTCAGTGTATGTGCACAGATGTACTCACTGATTGACTTTCATATATAAATCTCTCTATGGGCTGGTTTCTCCTCACCTGTGTACACATACAGTATGTGTAGAAATCATAACCAATATGCCAGCTCATGAGGTGTCTGACCTAATGCTATCTGAGACTTAGAGCCATTACATGTTTTCAACAAAATTGGTGGTTTAAGCTTTGAGCTGTTACATTGTCTCTGTTAGCTTGGAGGATCTGCCATGTTCACATTTTCTTTCCACTGTAGAAAACTGCTAATATTACAGTTCATAGTAAGTAAAGTGTGTGTGTGTGTGTGTGTGTGGGGGGGGGTTGTGTGTGTGTGTGTGTGTGTGTGTGTGTGTGAGAGAGAAACAAATTGTAAGGTATAAAATGCAGTCCATTTAGGTTATTATTCATTTTTTTATATTTGTGTAATGCTGTTTCAGGTTCTTTATATACATATGAACAATCATACACAAATGTGAGCTACCCATTCCTTTTAGAGAATGTAAGTGTTTGTACTTTGTTGAATCCCATCTTTTATGAAGTGTTCAGCTAACCCATAGGAAATATAGCAATACACATTTTTCAACTTCTTATTTCTGTATTATAGATATTCTGAAAAGTGCTTGATACCCCTTTTTAGCTTCATTATTAATTATTATACTTTACATGACATCATTGTTCTTTTTAAAAACTATTTTCTATATATTTTATGTTTTTTTTCCCTCTCTCTAATTCCTGAATATGTGTAATGTTGAGCTTTTGCTATCTTTTCTATACTATATACTATCTTTCAATATTTTTTTTTTTTCAAGATTATGTTTTCAAGATTAAAATAACAAAACAGGAGAGTGGGGGAGATGTCAATCAAGCACAGTTTGAGGTCTATCTGGCACATAAGTGCAAACAACTGTGTGGTTTGACTTTAAATTCAATAATATTTCATCCCGTAGAATGTTGCCTATTGAAACAATAATGACCTTTAATCACATTGATGATTATGCCACAATGATATCAAGTAAGGCTGGGTGTGTTAAGGTTCAGTAGATAATCAGGTTTCAACCCAGATGCACGACTCAGAGACAAGTATGCTATGTCAAAGTTTACATTAACTCGTGATGAAAAACAGGCAAAAGTCAAAACCAGGCTGGCATAAATATAATTAATTTTATAGTACGAGATAAAATGATACATAAATAAGTATAAAATATAATGTGTGCATATAAGTTATTAGGCCTATGTGGCTTTTGGCCAGAAGATGTCACTATACAATAAGAAATAGATTGCAGTCATCCATAACATTTACAACTGCATACATAACATGTTAGATCTGAATTTAACATCATAACAATCAATTTAAAATACACTTTCCCTACATCATGTGTAAACTATACAAATTATATCACACATGGTATAATATAGCCTAATGCCAAATCAATTTTTGTTGCAGTTTTGATTTTTTTTGTATACTATTATATTTTGATGTGACCCAAACAACTTTCTGTGAGATCATATAGCCTAAGTGATGTAGTATTTTTGTTAGTTGGTTTGGAGCAAGGTTGGAAGCATAGGTTGGGAGCCGCTGGATGATAGGGTGCTCTTATTGTGAAGGCGAAGGTTAGAGAAAGACGGTCTTTTATTTTGAAGTATAGTGTCGCCAGCCCTCCAGGCTCAGAGAGAGAGAGAGAGAGAGAGAGAGAGGGAGGGAGGGAGGTAGAGAGTCATGGATAAAGGTAGCCCGACGATAGACACAAAGTAGTGGTGTAGCTACATTGGCAGCGGCAACTATGAGAGTAGATAAGTTTACAGGGTGAGTTAGGCTGGTTGGCAGCCGTTGTCGCATTCTTGGAGAAAAAAAACGCAAACCGCTGGACGTCGAGAAGTCGTGGGACAGTCCGTGTTAACTGGAAAAAGAGCTGGTGGATACGTACGGTTTGGGGATACAGCACAGCAGCGGCAGCAGCAGCAGCAGCAGCAGGAGCAGGGCGAGTGTCTGAGTGCTTTGGCGGCGGTCCCGCTGCTAGCGAAACATGAACAAAAACCACCGAGTGCCGAGCAACCGTTCTCTGAGTACCGTGGAGGTGAAGAGCAAGGTAGGCTACATATAGAGACGTTTTTGTCCGTTTGTTTGCTATATAGCTAGTAGTTCTAGCTAACTCTCCCCATGGTCATGGTTATTCTGGCTAATTTAGCCTGCTAAGTGGCTTGATAGCAAGTTATGATGTCGCACAAACTACACACCGATAAAGCTTAACTAGCTAGCCAACACAGGTTTTGTTCCTCTGCCTAGCTCGCATGGTAGCTCGCCATACATACAACTTTGATATTAACCGTGGCGTAGTTTGATTCTAAGTTGTTCTGAGTGACGTTAAGTTTAGCGGTGGAGGTTGTCAGCTTGACGCCGCAGTGAGCCAGTGTCACCTGTCACAGCCTCCTCCGCCGCTCCTCCCTGCTCATGTACCAAATATTGACTCCAAGTTTGAGTCAAGTTTTCGTTTCAGAACAACCCCAGGGGACGTTTACAGAAGTTGCGAGACGTGTACGTCTATTTATCCAGGTATGATGTAAATGGCGTAAATATGACGTTAATAGCTGCTTGGTATGTTATTTTCCTGTGCGTAAAGGTGTCATACGGCCTGCAACAGGCTCATGTCTTCTTACGCAACCGTTTACCTGCCTCCTGCCTGTGGTATGATTACACATGTATGCAGAGGAATGGGTCCTCAGTGCTCTCTTTGCTGCTAAAAACTAGTTTTTAAGTCCATACATACCCTTCTCATCTCCGTGCGTGCTGTAAGGCTGTCTGACGGCTCCTGCATTAGCTTAGCCTAGCACAGATCCTGCAGGTAACTGGTTCCAACTAGCCTACTGCTCCGAATTGTGACAAAAGTGACAAAATAATGGCAACATGTTCCTATTTACATGTTGTGATTTGTAGAGTCACAGCGTGTACAAAAGACAATATAGTTCCCGGTTTGTTTACTGGTTAGATGATGACTCTGTCTCATGTTAAGTTGTTTTTTGTACACGCTGTGACTCTATAAATCACAACATGTAAATAGGAACATGTTGGACTTATTTTCTCACTTATTCGGAGCAGTAGGATTGCTGGAACCATTCACCTGCATGTTCTGTGCTGGCCTGATGGCCGCTGGAGCCGTCAGACAGCGTTACAGCACGCAAGGAGATGAGAAGGGTATGTATGGACTTGTCTTACTCTGGGGGTTACGGTGAATAAGCTAAATTCCCAATAAGTCGGCATGTTCCTTTTAAGAACTACATATGTTGACATAAATTGTGACCTATGTGTCACTATCTATATCGTTAATAATTGCAATGAAAGTTTCCCCACCCAATTAATTTACACAAAGTCATATAATAATCTTTATTTTACTTTGTCCAGCTCATTCCCAAACCAAGCAGTCCAGGGTCATTTGAAATGTTTTGTCTACTCACGTCAGAATGCGGGTACCAGAAACTGGCCTGGGACCTGTTTGGTTTCCCAACCCATAGTTAATATAATACTGCTTTGTACTAATGCATAACATGACGAGTGTCCAGGTTGGCAGCGGATTGCAGATCATCTTTTGTCAGCGCTGGGCAACAGTAACCACAACACTTGTACTTCTCATCAACACCACCAATGGGACATTGGGCTCGGTCTATCTCAGCCAAACAGTTGCCTAAAAAGATTATGCGTCTGCAGCCATTGATGCAGCCAGACCACACTGATTACTACATAACTCATAAGCTGAGAAGCGTGTTTTGTAGGAATGCACTTCTGCTGAAAACACAGTCTTTCTTATAAGTAATTACCATTCTGTCAGACAGCTTGATTAGACAATGCTGTACTTTTTTCTTTTTTTTTTTTTTTGTTTCCTTCACAGACATCCAAAACGACAGTCCAATGCGTTTTACAGCTGGATAGTCACACACAAAAGGGAAACTAATAAATAAAACAGCATGTAAAAGCTACATTAAAGTTAAAAAATAAGAAAATTCAGCAAAATAACAATAATAAAGTTGATATTCGCACACATACAAATACATACATACATATGCGCTAACTAATACATGATCTGAAAGGAAACTATTTTAATGCTGTTCAGTCTTGAACATATTGCATCCACAAACACAGAAACCTAGAGATACACACACACATCACAAAGTCCACATTAATAATTCATCACATGCGGTGTGTTAGCTTGTCCACATGGAAGACCGACTCTATACAGCCTACAGTTTTGAAATGAGCTAGGCTACCAGAACCGTATGTGCCTTAGTCACAACCCCAAATCTCAGACTTTTTAAAGAGAGGTTTCTAAATATTGTGAGCATACGTTGCAAGCATAGGCTCGTTACTACATCTCAGCTATCTCACAGTTATTGCTTTTTTTTTCCTCCCCATACCAATGTGTGTATAAGTGTGCTCACATGTGTTTGCCTGTCTGCTCCATCCCAGTTTGGTGCAGAGTTTCGTCGGTTCTCGCTGGATCGGTCGAAGCCGGGCCGCTTTGATGAGTTCTACGGCCTCCTGCAGCACGTGCATCGCATCCCCAATGTGGAGTTGTTGGTGGGATATGCTGACGTACATGGCGACCTGCTGCCCATCAACAATGATGATAACTACCACAAAGCCATCTCCACTGCCAGCCCTCTACTCAGACTGTTCCTGCAGAGGAAAGGTAAGCACAGAGGAAGTGTTTGAACAAAGAGTCCCCGTTTCCACCTGTTTGTTTGGTCAGATCTGCTTTCCTATGGAAATACAAAATAGGTCATGTGTTAGCTTTGAATAGCATAGCTTAGAAGTATGGGATAGGCTGTTGAACAGCAACAAGTGTTATTAATCTCTGTGTATTGTGTCTAGATAATTATAAAAGACCCCAATATCACCTTACCTTTTCAGTTTTTCAGGCTGCATGTTGCTCATGTATTTTGCCCTCAATTATCTGTCATTGCAAACAAACTACACCATCAAAAAAAAAAAAAAAAAAAAAGTCAACATTAAAAAAAACCTTCTTTCTGATCATCAAATTATCAAACTGCTGAGCGGGTACTTGTCTGATTAGGATGTCCTGTTTCTTTGGAAACACGGGAGGTTTGTTTTTACTGTGCGGCTGCTGACAAGTTCAACACATACACTTTTTGTATACAGTACTCCTGTTGTTTCCTACTTCCTCGCTGACTCTGGTATAATCACGACCAATAACTATTATTAGCATTGCTCTGCTTATACAGTATATGGTATCACAGGCGATTCCTTTGTCTTTTCAGGTTTTGGGGGAAGTACATGTAGCACCTAGAAGTTTTGGTTGCTGTAGTTTACTGTATGACTGTAGTTTTCTAGTCGTTGTTTGCATGTGGTTAGGGATAAGCACGAACCTGTTTCTGTCAGACAGACTGCATCAAATTTTGGTTGAATTGTATTTCTGAAGTGCGTCCTATCTTACGAGTGGCTGAGTGTGACCTGTTGAATGCAAGGCAGGACCCCAGGGTCTGCAGGTCGGGCCGAGCGCTCTGTTGTGTTTAAGCTGTCTCGCTGTACCATATGACCCTATAGAAGCTAAGCCACTTTGTCAGGAGGAGATTAGTGGGGTCACTGTGTAGCGCTGCATGGGTCCGTGTTTCAATTACACGCCCCAGACGCTAGCCCCCACGCTGGGCTCACTGCTGCGCGCACACACACACACACACACACACACACACACACACACACACACACACACACACACACACACACACACACACACACACACACACACACAAAACACAGTCATGCAGGCAAGCAGGCATCACATATCCGTCATGCACTCACACACACACACACTGCTTGTGGAAAAGATAAAACAAAGACAGAAGGCACACACACACACACACACACACACACACACACACACACACAATAATGCTTACGCAACAGTTATTTTGCATATATTTCTTGTATATTTCATATTAATGTTTAATATGTTTGTTAGTTTATTTGTGCATGCACCTTTTACCAAGGCAAAGTCTACTTATTGTGGCAATAAAACCTTTTCTGATTCGGATGCATTCAAAACCCCCTGTAGACCCCTTTTCCCTCAGACCCTGGTTTCCCTCCTGATTTGTCTACCCCCCCTTCATCTTACAGCTAAGCACCAGTTGGTCCCCGCTTAAAAGGCTCCACAGTGTGTGGACGCAGCAAATTGTCAGCTTCTAGATCATTTATTATAAATCTGTAGAGTTCTTATCGAGTGATGGCTCTATAGTAAGTTGATGGCTTCTCTATGTCGAGGATGAGAGGTACTCTCAACCTTTTAAACACTAAACGCTGAGCACCATTTGTTTATGTGAAAAGTATCTCACATCTTTTTTTTTTTTTAAAGATTATTTTTTTGGGCTTTTCCGCCTTTAATTTTTGACAGGACAGCTAGGTGAGAAAGGGGCGAGAGAGAGGGGGAAGACATGCAGGAAATAGTCACAGGTCGGATTGGAACCCTGGAACTCTGCGTCGAGGCATAAACCTCTCAGTATGTGTGCGCCTGCTCTACTCACTGAGCCAACCCGGCCACAGTATCTCCCATCTTTTGAAATCTGCTCTCTTGGCAAATTATTTTTGTTTTGGAGAAATGGTTTTTAATGATAATAAGTCCTTCATGTTCTTGTTTGTCGTTATGAGCACAAATGACCCTACACCAAAAGGAGATTGTCCTTTTAAAAAAAAAAAAAAAAAAAAAAAATCTCATTCAGTCAGGTGAGTCAACTCCAAACTCTTTCATGGTATCAGCAACACAGGAGGAAGGCCATAACGGACGGTCATTGGGGTTGTAGTGGGGTGGGGAGGGGGGGTCACACTTTGTCCAACCTGTGCAACCCTACCACAGTTTTCAGATTTTAACTGCTGAGTAATTCCACTTTCCATGTTTGTGTTTGGTGCATCGTTCCAGAGTTTCAGTCACAAACTGGCTTGTAATGCCATTAGACTTCTACTATGTCCTTTTGAGACTGTAACTGAGCGATTGTGTGTATGTATTAGAAGGTCAGTGGTCAGATGTGATGTGATTGGTCATTATTGCATAAGAGCAGGGCTTCAGACAAGGCAGCAGTGTGGCCTTCATGGAACAGTGCAGTAAAATCTTATTACATAGATTTCTGGGAAATGTGTTTGGAGCTAGTAAAAACACTCACTCTCCAGTCTCAGTGGTTATAAGGTTGCTGACAGACAATTTCCATTAACATAATTTGTGCGCGTTTTAAAAAGTGTCTAGTCTCGGCACAGTTCAGTCCATGTGTGTCATGTGAGGTTATTTTTGGCACCGCAGTTTAGTTGTCTATAAGGCTAAATCCTACATATTTCCTACAAGTCTAAGGGCTTTGAGTCTTGTAGAGCTGCAAAGATTAATTGATTTCTTGTCAACTATTAATAATAATAATAATAATAATAATAATAATAATAATAATTAATAATAATAATAATAATAATAATATAAGATTCTCTGATTCCAATAGTTTATTCACTTTTCTACGACGGTAAACTGAATATCTTCATCTCTGTAATAATAATTATCTAATTGTGGACGACAAAAGACATTTTGGGACGTCCTCTTGGGCTTTGGAAAACACTGATTGAGATTTTATACACCAAACAACTAATCGATTAATCGACCGATTAATGAAAATAACAATGGTTAGTTGCAGCCCTAGAGTTTTGTTCATTCATTGATGTGCAGATGGTTTGATGGATGGATAGAGGGATGGATGTTAGCCTGAGAGTGTCTATTGTTGTATTGTTGTGGTCTGGTTCTTGAATAATGCCCACTTTGTTGTTGTTTATGCATCAACGCTACATCACCGACCAGCCATTAACGTTGTATTGTTCACTGCTGACAAATAGGGTAAGTGTTGGTGCCTGTGTGGACTCTGTCTATGCCAGTCTTTTTTTTATTTTTAAATTGCTTCAACACACTCCAATATAACTCAACATTCCCTAGGATCCCCTACACCCCACCCCCCCATCCGTGGACAATGTGCTGATCATTATTAAGCTGGCAGTGAGGTGTCCACTGTTTACTGATTGTAATGGCAGCAGTGAAGAGGCCCGTTCATAGGTGGATTAACAGTGCTCCAGTCTCTTTAAGGCTGCTGGGAGCTGCAAAGCATGCTGGGTAGCAGTATTGCTAACATTTGAAAACACAAACGTTCTTAAGGTCTGTCTAAACTGTCTTTCTGCAACCTAATTTATCTTCTGGATGTGTCTGATGCTATCATGTTGTAGCTACTTTGAGTAGTGTATGTGTCAGAGACACTACGCAAAGCATCTGAATCAGAATCCGCTAAATCTAAATGACACCCAGCTAGTTCTGGTCCGCACTGTTTTTGCTAAGCTCGGTGTATATGGACAATGTTGTGGTCATTAGACAGCTGTTCGAGACAAAATGGTCCACTGAGTAATGTTAAAGTAATATTACTTTGTCCTTGATGTCATATCAGTGACTGCTGCTTTAGGTGCTGACAAAGAGCAGCTTTTGCCAGCTTTGTAGATGTGGCTGTTTCATATCTGGTCTTTTGCTAGTTTCAGTCAGTCTGCCCAACAGCCCGTGGTTGTTTGTCATTAATGCTTGTATAATATGAAGCTTAGATCACACACGGTGACACTATGGGTGACTCAAAGCCGGTTAGCTGTTTGGGTTAGTTAGTTCATTTTAAGAGGCCTGTCTTGTTTTCTCTTTTGCATATTTACTATTTTTACCATTGTTCTTTATTAACGCAAACATATTCCTTATGGGATTACTCAATTAAGCGATGGTCTATATCCAAGACGTTCCACTTCCGGGATTGCTCCGGATTTCACTTATTTAGGCCGGATATCCGTTGCCTTGGGCTTTCTTTGTGTTGTCATTTTAAACTCCGGTCTATGGTCTATGGTGAGGACTATGGTTACCTACTCCTCAGATCTCTGCAGGGTAAATCCAGACAGCTAGCTAGACTATCTGTCCAATCTGAGTTTTCTGTCGCACAACTAAAACAACTTTTGAACGTACACATGTTCCACCAAAACAAGTTCCTTCCCGAAGGCTATTTGGCCTCACAAGTAGGATTGGGCATCGAGAACCGATTCCTACTTGGAATTGTTTCAAAAATTACGATTCCAGTGGAATCGTTTATTTATTGGAATCGTTTGGAGGATTTGGTTTCTAATCTGATCAGGGGTTCCAACTTTAACATGCATATTTTGGTTCCGGCAGCGTCCAGGCGCTTGTTGTGTTGGCAGCCTTGGAGCACAGTAAGCGGTAGGGCTGGGGAAAAAAATCGATTTGATTTAAAAATCGAGTTGGTAGGTCAAATCGATTCATATTTTCAAAAAATCAATTTTTTTTGATGTTTTTTCAATCCAAATACAGTATAAATAATTTGGATGTTTAACAATCTTTGTTGCACACTGCACAGTGACTTTTCACTTAGAGAAATAGTTTGCCTTTGCAATTTTGTTTATGTTGATTCACTTTAATTAAATACAATAAATATATATTTTTAAAATATATTTACAGTTCGCAGTTATTTTGTTTTAAATGGAAGGGGGGGGAAATCGAATCGTAAATCGAGTTTTTTATAAAAAAATTGCAGATTTTTTTAAGGGAAACAAATCGCCCAGCTCTAGTAAGCGGTGCTCTAGTGTGGCTTTATTTTACGTTGAAAAAACCCGGTAAAACTGCAAACCACCATTGAATCAAAATAAAACTTTCCTCTTATTTGTGAAATAAGCATGTGACCCGCAAATCCAAATGATGCCCAACCTTACTCACAAGACAGTCACAAAGTTTTGACAAGTTGCTGCTGCATCTCTTACTATAACCGTGTGCTCCAGATCTCTTTTTTTTTTTTTTTCCAGATCCTGCCTCTGTCTTTTGAGGATTCTATTGGAATGCAAAAACGTTTAGTAGAATTGCATTGCTGCTTGCTGCACATGCTGTTTTTTTAAGTTGGTCATGTAGACCTGTGGACCTCCATTGGAAAGAAATGTTGAATGTTGCATTTCAGGTATAGTGAGTGACGCTCAGCTTTTATTGGCTGTAAACATGGTTGTCAGAAGAGATTCTCCTGGTATCGAGTGACCTCATGTTTGCCTGTATCAGTCACCCAGAACACTTGCGCGCGCACACACACACACACACACACACACACACACACACACACACACACACACACACACAGAGTTTCTAGGTTGTCATATCGGTAGCAGTTTTTCAAGCAATCTCTCTCAGGGCGTGGGTTTGTTTGGTGACGACATTGCTCACTGCTCACACAGTTTCCGTCCTGAAGGACACGTAACTTTACCCCAGTAAGGAAGAGGAAAAGGTATGGAGAGGGACAGTAATGCTTGTATTTGTGTATTCCAGCAGGGACTTCCTTAGTAATTAGTAACCAGCGCATGAATCACCCTGCCAGAGTAAAAAAGGAAATGTACAGTGTGAAAGTACAACACGGACAAAGTCTACCCACCCTGCAAAGCAAGCATTTGAGTAGGATAACAGCTCTGAGTGTGATAAGCAATGTACTGAGTCCGGTAAGCAATGACAGGGAGAGACGCTGTAGATGCGTAGTGAAAGAGATTGGGTGAGACTACGACAGCCACAGAGAGCCAGATGAAACAAGGAAGACAATGTGGTGGGGGGGAAAAAAAGATTTGGATGAAAGCATAAAAAGTCAGAATAAGTGAAGACGCCACAACTTGCAAGGGTGGGTGGGGGGAGGAGGATTTATACTGTGAGCTGGAGATGAAAGGATTAAAGCGAGAGAGACAAAGTGCTGGCAGGTGTAATGGATGAAGCACAGAAGAGATGTCCCAGAGCACGATCTGTGAAAATAATAGAAATCAGCCACCCCTGCTTTGGATCTCAAGGCCTGAATTATTCCCTAGGTTTGCTGTATGTAATGAGTGAGTGAACAATGGATTCATAGCACTGGAGGAAGAATACATGGAGGAGGAACATATCTTAGACCTAATAAGAGAGATGGGAGGATGAAAGGGAGGCAGAGTAAACTATATTAAAAAGGGAGTAATGTATAAGGCATTGTTTAGGCAAGGCATGTAATTAGAGATGTGGGCAAAGGAGAGGGAGTAGTGTAAGTGTGAGAGAGAGAGAGAGAGAGAGAAAATAGTATTAGTGAGGGAGGAATGCAGAGTGAGGCCCAAGCTGGGGAGGGTGAGAGAGAGAGAGAGAGAGAAAGAAAGAAAAGAAAAGAGAGGGAGAGAGATGAGGGAGGGAGGGAGCATTTTGGTCGGAATGTGGCCAGCCTCTGATCACGTCTGCTGGCTAGATTAGACAGGACAGGAGGCCAGACTGGACCCTCGGCCCCAGAGCGTGCCTCCTTCAACAGGGGGTATAGGTGGACAGAGAAAGAGATGGTAAACAATCGAGAAAGCGATGGAGAACAAGTAAAAAGAAAGGGTAGAGCATTGAAAACGAGAGAGAGCGCACAGCCTGGGATGCTAAACCCTTATTCTCTACCCTTTGAAACCTGGCTAAATGAGACTTTATCCACCCTGCAAGAAGATGGAGGGAAGGTGGTTTAGATGGAAAAGAGTGTAGTGTAGTGTAGTGTCACTGGTTCTGAAAGTGCTGTGCAAGACCAACGATTGAAAGAGAACAAGAGGAGTGTAGTAGTCGTTTATTTGTATTTAAAGGGAGGGAGGATTTGAGGTTGGTTTCCAGCCGAAGGTAAAGATGCATTATAGTACGTTTTAATAATCAGTGATATCTTTTAATTTTGGCTTGCAAGCAGACCGATGCATTTCTCGCTGATTTTGAATTAAAAAGGATTCTTTCTGTCCCCTGGGCTTGCTACTACAGCAATATTGATATGAAGCATGATAACTGATATGCTTTTCTGTGAATTTCTTTCAGCACACCATTCCAGAGCCATAGTCAGCAGGCTCTGACAGGCAGCTCCTAAACACTGTTGCCTGACTACTGTCACTGTTTGTAGTTCATTTCCTTTTACTCATCCTTTCTACATTCAGACTCTTTACACTTTTACGAAGGTATATACAATTGATAAGCTTAAGGAAGGAATCTCCTTATGTCCAATATGGAGAGGAGGAACAATTGCAGTGACAATTATTCCTTTCAATGTGCATATGGGCAAGTCAGTATGGTTTTAATTGCACTGGTGCATTTTCTCAAATTTTTAATGCTATTGAGTCTTTCATCGCTTTAACTACAGTCGGCTAAAAGTTCATCTTGGCAATGAGAAATGTGCCTCGGTGGCCTTATCTAACTGCAGGTTGGCTGTGTTGTCTTCCAGAGCCAGATGCTGAAGGCAGGACAGAGCCAGAAGCACAGAGTCCCCCTGCTCGTCCCTCCCCTCTAAAGTCCCTATTCAGACGCGTGAGCGACAGGGTTGTCAGATTTGACTTGGGTTCCCCCAGCCCGAGCGGCTCCTCCTCCCTCCCTTCTTCTCCTCCATCTTCCCCAACAGCTAGTCCTTCCTCCTCCTCGTCCTCCTGGAGGCTACATTTAGCAGGGCTGCGTAGAAGGCTTGGCTTTTCAGACCCAGATCTAGTCACCTCACCCCAGGCTCAGCCTCCTTCCTGTAACCCGGTACTGAAACCTACTTCCCCAAGTGAGCTGCCCCTCTCCCCTACCCCGCCCTGTCCAAAGCTCAAATCCAGCCTTAGCCCCAGGTACATCCCTGCTCCAGGCTACCTGCCCCATGCTGACTCCTAGCAGCATGCCTCCTCCCTTGTCATATCCGTACTTGTCTTACCAGTCCCAGTCCTAGTCATCCAGCCACTGTCCCGGACTAACCCAGGTTGTCTTGTTGGTGTTTCCAGGCGCTACGTCTGTTGTCCCAACGCTGCCCTCAAAGGAACATTGAGTCCTGTGCTTGATTTACCTCTAGCAGAAGCAGCAGTAGCTTTAAGAATCACAGCATTGAGAGAACAGACAGAGAGAACAGCTCAGCCTGAGAGCTACAAAGAAAGAGAAAGAGAAGGATAACGGAGACAGAAAGATGAAACTCTGCAGGACCAAGAGGGACAGACAGAGGTGGAGAGACGGGGGAAAAAAAGGCTCCTGTGGAAAGATGGACCAGAGAGCCTGAGGGACAGATTGAGTGAAGGACACAGGGGAGAAAAATGGGAGTGTGAGGAGGAGGCATTACAGGAAGGAAGGAGAGAGGTGTCTATGTCAGCACAAAAGAAATTGATGGAATTGCTTCATAATGCAGACCAGACACACACACACACACACACACACACACACATACACACACACACACAGAAAAGTGCTGTACAAGAGTGTAGACCAGCAAATAAAACCTATTAATTCTGCATAAATCTCACTTTTAAATTGTGTTAATTTGTACACCCTCCATACTGCTTCTTGAAAACTGGTTTCTCCTACAGTGTAGATTTAAGTTTTGGTATTCCTTTTTTAGAAATGGCTCCTGTCAAGACCGAGTAATAAAGCAGGACTGATGAGTGTAATAGAGAATTCATGAGTGAGATTACATGAGGAGGTCTAGGAGCAGGCTAATGTTCATGACTCGAGTCTTTTGAATTATGGATTTAATAAGTAATTCCTCAAATCGTCAGCTGAATTACACATCGAGGCTTTGTCTATACAGGACTCCACATAATCTCCCTTTTCCCTCACACCTTACCCATGTAGTCTGCTTCTCTGTTTTCTTGCTGTTCCTATTTTGTCGTTTGCTCTCAGCACTCTCCCATTGACCTCCCTCCTTCCATTTCTTTCTCCTTGTCTTATCAGCAGCATTAAGGCACTTTTATCTGGGCTGTGCCAGGGAGGTATGTTCCCCACACCAGGAATAGTAACCCTCCGGGAATGTACTCCTTTGAATTTTTTTTTATCACCTTCTCCTCTTTTTTTCCTTTCTTTCTTCTCTCTCTCTCTTTCTCTACACTGTGTATGTGCTGTATTTCTGTCTCTCCTGCCTGTTTCAAATCTTTTGTTTCACACCACCCCTGGTTTTTCTCATCGACACAAGTTCACGTTGACACGCACGTAGAATACCCGCCCCCCACCCCCTCCTCCCCCTCTTGTATCGTTCTGTGTCAGGAACACCGTGGCACCGGCTGTGTGGTGAACATCCAGGCTTGTCATCAACAAACTTGACTGTTTCCAGAACACCACAACCTTCAACTGCTTGTCGTTTTCTTCATGTTTTTCGATACTCAGATATTTGAGACATGTGTTGTGTTTGGATACCGAAGATGGGTTTCATGGACCGCAATTCTTATTAATTTACAAACAAATAAAGACTGGTGCTTTTTTTAGCAAGATTTTTACCTGGACCACTACTTAGGCATGTCTCTGGACAATACTAATTAA
Source organism: Perca flavescens (assembly GCF_004354835.1). NCBI lineage: Eukaryota > Metazoa > Chordata > Actinopteri > Perciformes > Percidae > Perca > Perca flavescens. The sequence continues at coordinate 31,488,680 of NC_041337.1, forward strand.
TATACTGTGTATATGTGTATGTGACCTTGCTTGTGTGTGTGTGTGTGTGTGTGTGTGTGTGTGTGTGTGTGTGTGTGTGTGTGTGTGTGTGTGTGTGTGTGTGTGTGTGTGTGTGTGTGTGTGTGTGTGTGTGTGTGTGTGTGTGTGTGTGTGTGTGTGTGTGTGTGTGTGTGTGTGTGTGTGTGTGTGTGTGTGTGTGTGTGTGTGTGTGTGTGTGTGCCCGCCCGCCCGCCCGCCCAGGGACTGGTTTCATACCCGTGTGTTACTACAGAGAGGAATGACTAAGCATCACTGCAAAAAAATAAAGTTGTAATTTCGTTTTTGTACCCAGATATTTGAAAATAATGCATTTTTAAAGCTGTAATTGCAATACCGTGAAACCATGATATTTTTGCTAAAGATTGTCATACCGTCAGAATCTTATACTGGCCCATGCCTGGGTCAAGCTCTAAAAACACTGGATCCTACGTTTCCCAAAATGCAACCAAAAGCATTGTTTTAGGCCTGCAACAACTAATCAATTTAATTGATTACAGAAATAGTTGCCAACCAATTTCATAATTGATTAGTTGGTCTATGTTGTGATGCAAGCATCACTCCAGTGTCTCTCCAACCTAATTTCAGCTAATTAGCGTTGGCTAAATCTGTCGTCTAATGTAGATTTGTGTCCGTTTTAATGGATAAACTCACGATCGCCACAAAACATTCCGGCACAATAGCACATCCAGGATGGTACTATGTCAGATTTTAGGGCCAATTATTAAAAAAGAAATTACAAAAGAAATTGAATATGCCACTGTTGTTATTATAAACGGCATATGGCATGCAAGAACAGAAAGCTTGTTTAGCAACAGTAGCTAAGGAGGGTGGGGCTCAGCAAATGGTCAACTGACCCGTCTCTAAAATCGGTGGCGTACCTCTTTAATGGACGTTGGATCATAAGCTAATTTTGAGAGAAGAACTCGAGGAAGAGTTCACAGAAATGTGATTTGTTGCTACAGTAATTGGCCCATAAAGAAAACAACATTCCTCTGTAATCTTGGCATTATAAAACCAACATAGTTAACCTCTGATTTATTTTATTTTTTTCTTCTATGAATCATTAGCTAAACCAGCTGCATACATTCTCTGGCTACTGCAAACCTCATTTATGCTTCATGTATTTCCAGAGCACATAGGGGAATAAAAGTGAAGTTATGTATCAGCACAACATATGCAAACCCTCACAACAGCAGACACTAAATAACTCAAATTCCTAAAAAAAGAAAAGAAAAAGAGGATGGAACATTTTGTCTTATAGTAGGCAGTAGGGCTGTGCAATAATCAAATTTTGATCATGATTTTGATTTTGTCTCCTAACGATCACAAAAACAATGTAATCGAGGAAAAAAAACGATTATTTTTCACATTACATTTTGCTAGTAAACTCTTCTTTTCTCTTCTGTTCTGAATGAAAAAAAGTTTCACAGTTCAAACTGTTTCACTGTTTTTTAAGTTCAATAAATGCAACATCTTTCTAAAAGTCAATGAGTAATCATGTTAAATAATCGTGATTTTACATATTGACCAAAATACTTGTGATTAGGGGCCGGCCTCTAGCTCACTCAATAAGAGCGTTCGACCCATGTAGGCTGAGTCCTTTGCAGGGGTGCGGGTTCGAATCCGACCTGCTGCCCTTTTCGGCATGTCATCCCCCATCTCTCTCCCACCTTTCCTATCTATTCACTGTCACTATATAATAAAGGGAAAAGCCCTTAAAGTGGTTATGATTTGTTCCATAATCGAGCAGCCCTAATAGGCAGTAATCATTAGGCCTTGACCTCCTGTAGCTTCAGCCATTAGCCAATCAGCTTTTCCTGTGGCTCATGCTGAGATGTCTCTGTCCTGTTGGCTTGCTCACATCAGGTTGTCAAGACAACCTGACCTGAAAGGTTAATATTAAAACCTACATTGTTCCAAAGCCTGGTAAGCGTGTAGTTGCCCATCCGCTATAATTGACCACAAGCACCCATTCTGTGCTAGCCAGTTGTGATGATTGGTTTTATTGATAGACCTAGACCACCAATAGTGCTCCGCTATTCCCATAATGCAACAGAGGTCAAAACAGTTGTGCATGCATCAATAGCATGGTGTGAGATATAATTGGCCCTAATTAGCTTAATAAATGAATAATGAATGGGGTGGCTGTGGCTCAGGAGGTAGAGCAGGAGGTCGTCCTGTAATCAAAAAGTTAGCGGTTTGATCCTGGGCTCTTCCTGTCGGCATGTCGGAGTGTCCTTGAGCAAGACACTGAAAGCAAGACAAAATGCCAAGTTGCTCTGCCAGGAATATGTGTGTGTGAATGAGATGCAAATTGTAAAAGCGCTTTGTCCGGTAAGGCCGAAAGGCGCAGTGTAAATGCAGTCCCTTTTTCTATAATAGGATTAAACAGATTTTGGAATTATTTACATTTTTTGGGAATACTATTTTATTTTCCTCTAATATATAGCGGCCACAATAACTGAGATTACAAACACATATAGAATACCCATTAGAGGTGGTGAAAAAATGGACCCAGCATAGTATCGTGATATTTTCCGTGGCAACACTGTATCGACCTTTTATTATATAAATTGCACATAAGAATTTAACTTTTTGGTACAAGAACAATAAAATCAATTGCTTTTTCAGCCCACTGAGTTTTTTCTTCTTCTGGTGAGGTCAGCAGGGATGATGGTCCGCGTAAATGAGGAAAGTAATAAATTGCAATATATCGCAGAATATTGCAATATGTTTAAAATCGCAATAATATATATCGTGACATAAGTATTGTGATATATCGTATCGTGTAATACATTACTGGTCTAATCATTTCTCAAATTGAAGTGTGTGTGTGCCCTCACTTGCCATCAAAGTGACACAAAAGGAACCTTTTAGTTGCTATGGTATCAGCTGTTTACAGCCCATTTAGTTGTCTATTTTACAGAAAGAAATGTAGCAGTTTGTCATATCTATTATTTATAGTGTCACTGGGACAGTTGGGCTACTGTTATTCTCAAGTCCTGTCTGTAAATAAAAGTGGAACCAAAATAAGGTCATTTATACTTTAACAAATAAGGAACAGTGTGTGTTTTACAGTTTATTGTGGCTTGCCTATAGGCCTTTGTAGCCAATTAGACTAGAGAGATGGAGAGCTTTGCTTCTGTGCTCTAATGAGCTATAATGTAGCTGTGGTTTTTCTGGGTATTGGGCCTCACAGTGCTGCTGTTCATTAGTGCTTAGGCATCACCACTAACCAGAGATAAACGTTCTAGATGCGTGTGTGTGTGTGTGTGTGTGTGTGTGTGTGTGTGTGTGTGTGTGTGTGTGTGTGTGTGTGTGTGTGTGTGTGTGTGTGTGTGTGTGTGTGTGTGTGTGTGTGTGTGTGTGTGTGTGTGTGTGTGTGTGTGTGTGTGTGTGTGTGTGTGTGTGTGTGTGTGTGTGTGTGTGTGTGTGTGTGTGTGTGTGTGTGTGTGTGTGTGAATACCTGCTTTTGTGTGCTTACATATGTTGTTTCCACGTGTGTGGGCTTACACATTCTGTAGTCAGATAGCTGCATGCTTATACTATTTGCCACCAGAACAGCGCGCGTGTGTGCACCTGTGAGTGGCCCTGAGTGGCCGTCCTATTCTGTTTGCTCAAATATGACTCAATTGTGAGGTCTGGCCTTTCATATACTGGAGATGGAGTGATGGTTTAGATGAAAAGAAATCTAGAAAGAGGGAAATGAGATGTGGAGCGTCGCCTCCGCTTATGCGTGACTGCACTGCTGTGTGTGTGTGTGTGTGTGTGTGTGTGTGTGTGTGTGTGTGTGTGTGTGTGTGTGTGTGTGTGTGTGTGTGTGTGTGTGTGTGTGTGTGTGTGTGTGTGTGTGTGTGTGTGTGTGTGTGTGTGTGTGTGTGTGTGTGTGTGTGTGTGTGTGTGTGTGTGTGTGTGTGTGTGTGTGTGTGTGTGTGTGTGTGTGTGTGTGTGTGTGTGTGTGTGTGTGTGTGTGTGTGTGTGTGTGTGTGTGTGTGTGTGTGTGTGTCTTAAGGGTAAGGCATGTAGAAAGAACAGTTTGAACAGGAACAGTGCTCAGATGATGCAACTTGTGTTCCAGCAGGTTAACCTCACAGACTCTTATAAAGCTATTGTTGGTGTAATTTTTCTCATGGGGAGTTGGCCCATAAGGTCATGGCTGACAAAGATATAGTAAGTGTGTGTGTATACACCAGACTCGTGCCTCATGGGAACTGAAAGGGGAGACTGCTGCTCTTTCTCGGGACAATTGATCCTTTGTTTTGTTTTTTTTAGGATGAGGGAGAGGGGAGGGGAGTGGTGTGGTGCGTACCTGTCAGAACCTGAGAGCTGGAATCTTTATCAGCCACCTGAATGGATATTTTCCCAGATTACACACACACACACACACATACACACACACACACACACACAAACACACAGAGATTTGCACTCCGAGGAAGGGACAGGAGTGAAGAAGTATTAAGTAGCTTTATTTATAGAGCACTTTCATCTACAGAGTTTACAAAGTGCTGTAAAAACCGATATGGAAAAGGTGAAAAAGTTGACGGCATATTTAGAAGAAAGATGTTAAAAATAACACCAGAAAAAGACAACGTAACAGGCTTGGAACTGGCGAAAAATCGTATGAAAGTCATGTTAATGTTTAGCTGCTTATATTATGCTGGTTAACTATTAGGGAGCCAAGGTCTAGTTTTTCCCTGTTTTACCTGGCCAGCCCATGTTGTTATGTTAATATCAGCCATGCTAGGTTAAAGTCTATAGCAGGTTGATGGTGTACACACACCTCAAAATGTACATAAACAGTGCAGGGTTTTTATGGCATCCCAGTGACTCATGCAGCTAAAATGTGACCATATTCTTGGTTCAAATCTGACGTTAATGTTATGTAAAACCCATTCTTGTCTCTCATCTGAACCAAAAAATCTTTAAAGGACTAGTTTGATATTTGGGAAAACATGCACAATTACTTCTCGCTGGAGGTAGATGAGAAGATCAACACAGGGAAACCGTTAGCAGAGGTGTAAGTAACTAATTACATTTACTCTCGTTACTGTAATAAAGTAGTTTTTGTGTAATGTACTTATTGAGTAGCCTGACAAGCCAGACCCACATCGAGATGTTGGGTCTGGGAACTCACCATTGGCAGGGCTCAAACCGAGAGACGGGATAAACGGTTGTCTTTCAAAATTCCCTCTGCACGCAATAGGATAGCGCTACAACCAGGCAGAGCAACACTAGTTGATAGATTCAACTTTTGCCGTAACACATCTTCCTTTTTTAAGAAGGACTTCAGTGAACTCCAAGTCTTCCAGAGTCGCGGCCAAAGCCGATTCGAAAGGCTGCCGTTCGCCAACAGCAGCAGGGAAGTAGCAAGGAATTCACGCGGAACAGTCGCAACTCTGTCGTCCTTATGTTAAGCCCGCCCACCGAATTGGCCCGACCAGAGTTTGGTTTTTCCAGTTCGCAAGCCAACGGAGAGTTGCTAGACTGACCCTGGCTGCAAATTGCATTTGCTGCCGCAAGGGTGTGTCTAGATTTCTAGGCTACTTGAGTTTTTTTTTTTTTTTTAAATCTGTAATTTTATCACAAGCATGGTGCTTTGCAACATTTCAAGTTGCATCTGTTGCAGACTAAAAACAAAAGTTACATTTGGTTTTAAGAATGGAGCAGAAGAAAGGCGATAAATCAGCAGCTGCTGCAGGTGTGGGGCACAGCTCGATAGAGGTGACCGTCTCCACTCAGCTGACACTTTGGAAGAGATGGATGTTGTAAACGTTTATGTTCACCGGGCCAAGGGTCAGCCGTCGGTGGGTGGGAAGGGTGCGGGCTTGGGCTGGACTTAGTATTTAGGGAACAGTACAAATGCACAACAACGTAATCAAATTAAGGATCCCGTCCTTATGGGTTATGGTCAGCATTATTGTACCTCTGCATAGTTAACATAAGGGGTCATGTTGCTGATTGATAGTACACAAGTACTTTAAATTTTACTTGAGTAACATTTCTTTAAAGGTGCAGTAGGTAAGACTTATAAAACTAACTTTCTGTCATATTTGCTGAAACTGGCCCTATGTTCCAGTAGAACTACATGAGGCAGGTAATAAATCCAGCTCCTCTGGCACCACCCACAGCCTGTAGTGTGATTTGCAAAAATCCACCGCTCCCTGTTCAGATGCACCAATCAGTGCCGGGGTGGGGTGGGGGGGATGGTGTCTAACCGCGTGTCAATCACTGCTCATGCACACGCACTCATTCTCCCTTGTGGGGGGAGGGGCTTAGGAGACAATTTTGGGCTTCAGCAGAAAAGGGGGGAGGGACTGAGAAGTTGTTGATGTTCAATTTTTTGGGCTAAGTCCTGGATCTTCGCCTGTTGGCTGGTGTGGCATTTTGCAGGAGTATGACCTGAGGGGAGTTCTGGGGATCAACGTCTTTTGTGTGTTCGGCACAGACGCCCTGCAGGGAAGCCTCAGGCTGAGAGCCGCTCTATTGCATTCTCCTGAAACTGCATGATGCAACGGAGTGTCAGCCCGAATAACGTCTTGATGTGTAATTAGCCTAGTATGATGTTAATGGAAAATGAACCAGCTTTTGTTAATGCATGTCCTCTTTGTTTCTCTCTTCCCTTTTCTTTCTACCGCTATTTCCCTTTTTCTGTCTCCGTGCCAACATCTTTGCCCTCTCTTCCTCTTCTGTACTTCTCCTTCTCTGCTTCCTCTCTACTTTTATTCTGCAGAGGAAGCTGATTACACGTTTGGTACCAACTCGCTGACCAGGAAGAAAAACACGGTGCTTGCGGCCGTTCTTCTGCGGCCTGACCCCAACAGGAAGAAACCACCGGTGATCATTAGCCTTCCGAGGGACTTCCGCCCCGTCTCGTCCATCATCGACGTGGACATCCTCCCTGAGACGCACCGACGCGTTCGTCTGTACAAGCACGGCCAGGAAAAGCCGTTGGGCTTCTACATCCGCGACGGCTCCAGCGTACGGGTCACTCCGCAGGGCCTAGAGAAGGTTCCGGGGATATTCATCTCTCGCATGGTGCCTGGCGGGCTGGCGGAGAGCACCGGCCTGCTGGCAGTCAACGATGAGGTGCTGGAGGTGAACGGTATCGAGGTGGCTGGGAAGTCTTTGGACCAGGTGACGGACATGATGATCGCCAACAGTCACAACCTCATCATCACCGTGAAGCCTGCCAACCAGCGGAACAATGTTGTTCGCAGCGGAGGAGGAGGGGGAGGAGGAGGCGGCGCGGCGTCTGGGAGCTCAGGACGCTCGTCGGACAGCGGTGCCAGCTACTATGGCTACTCGTCGCACGGTGGGGTTGGTGCCCCGGCCTCCATGCCATCGCACATCATCCAGAACTTCCCTGTCGGGGAGCTGGAGAGCGACGAGGACGACGAGGACCTGGTGATCGAGGCAGGCGGCGAGGCTGAGCCCATCAGACGCACCTCGTCCAACTATAGCATGCCCTCGCTGCTTCGCTACGAGCCGCACCTCAACCTCCGCACTGCCGCCGCCTCCACCTCCACCCTCTCTAGCAACGCCAATGGAACCCTGCCGGCCAGCGGCAGCAGTGGATCGCTAAGCAACGCCATTCCGACCACGCCATCCCTAGACAGAGCAATTGAAAGGCGAAGTCTGGAGGAGGACGGCACCGTTATAACTCTGTAGGCTTTTGGATTCACAAACTTAACCACTGGAAACCCGATCGTCAAATACTTCTACTCACACTTGTGGGGAGCCGTGGATCAGCTAATCAAACGTGGGGAACATCCTGTACCATCATACAGCGACTACGCCTGAGAAGCACAATGAAAAGTGTACATATTACATCTCAACACGACACTGACAACGTAAATGTTTGTGCATCCTAACATCTACACATCAAACACTGCACTTCATACGTCTCTCCTGTACATGCCACTGACCACGCATGTGTGCCATAGCAGTGAACCACCCCCAACCCCCCCAGTTCTGCAGGCACAAAAATGTCCGACAAAGAAGTGTAATTTGAAGGTCCCTTACCCTTCACTCGATTTGTAAAACACTACAAGCACTTGTTTTTAACCTGGAAACTGTTGTTACACTGAGCTTCCACAAGAGGCCAGACAGGAGACACCCCATCATCAGTCCCAAAAGTAGATGAAGGTAGAAGTCCCCCCCCCTCAATAACAAACACACACTGAAGCAGGATTTTAGCTCAAGCATTTGTTGACAATCTGTGGTTGTTTTTTTGCCTTGTCACCCCACCCCTGCACCCCACTATGACCACCTCCCTTCCCCCAGGTGGCCACAGCATGCAATTGATAAACCGTTGTGGCACTTTCCACACAACGTAGTACCACAACAATCGACCAAGTGCTGAGATCTGCAATAATACTGTAGTTTTTATTCGAGGACAAAACACCTAAACAACAAGTCTGGGTACTTTGTATTGGCTCGGATGCTTTTAACCACTGTTGTTAGCTGTTTTTTTTACCTGCTGAATTAATGACTGACTGATAATGAATGGTTGATGATTTTTATCATTCTTGGGAGCATCTAGTCTCTTTTTAAAATCCTTTTACCATTGGGCCTGTGTTTTACATATTTTGTTTTTAATTCTATTATTACTTTTTTTATTTTACAATACTTGTACATCACAAGTGACTGTATGACCAGTTTCCATCTGTTGTGAGTCACTCCAGAAAATTGCTCCTAACTGGGAATGGGACATCTTGGATTGAATTAATTTCCCTCTCATATTTCTTTCATATTGCACTCTCTCTCCTTTACACGACAAGGGCTATTTCCCCTGCTGCATGGCTAAAAATGACCAATGTAAATGTGATTTCATATTTTTGTTTGTCTGTTTTCTCCCTCTCCATTCGTTCTGGATCATGTCTCAATATATCTCATCTCAGTGCTGCACAACATATTGCTCTTTGTTTTTTTCCCTGAGTTCACTTGAATGTGTCCCTGAGATATTCACATATGAGAAGTGTTCTTTCCAGTATTTCTGCACCACTTCCTTTTTGTATCTTCATTCTCACTGGATTCAATTAATGACGCACTAGGAGAGAATGTAACGCATCAGATGTATTTATAATGCTACTAAATATTGACTTTGGGCCTAAACGGCTGATCAGTAGCTGGACTGTAACACTGAGCAAATACAACCACATCATTGAGATGAAATGAGTGATGCTTACAGTGACAAGAGTGAAACCGCCTGTTATCTCAAAATAAGCCCAGGTCAGATTGAGTCATATTTAAACAAACACAGAACTGCTTCACGTACTGTATTTAATAAAGGTGAGGCAGTCTGTCTTTTGTACAGTATGTCCTTGCTCTGATCACTATTTGCCTTTTCCATCGAAGTTGTTGCTTTCCTTGAAAAGTCCCCAACAAAGCTGTAATGAACTGCCTCTCAGCAAAAACTTGACTGACAGATTAGGCTTGAATTTAAAAAAATTTAAAATAAATTGTGTGTTTCTTATTTTAAAGGGGGGAACTCCTAAGCTTTTTGAGGGAAATTAGTGATTTTGGGCTGTATGAATAGAATTGAATTGACTTGATTTAGGATTTTTTTGGTAGTGGAGTTAATCTGAATTCGCCAACACATTTCCATAGTGCAGCTTTAAATTGTATTGGATTTTTGCACTTAGACTTAACTCCCTCAGAAATGCAAACCCCTGCCATGAAACGTTCTCCACAGAAAGAAGGAATTCTGGCACGGTTTTTCTTCCTGTTCTTGAAGCGAATCCATAACATTTATTGGAATATCTATCCATATACACACACACACACACTAACCTTAGATGCTGCTGCTAACTGCCTCCCTGCATTGAGAGCAGATGTCTATTATTTCTCTTATTGATTTGAAGCATTTGCTCTCTTGTTCAAAGTGATTTTTTTTCTCACTCAAACATTAAACACTAAAACATGGTGGACTCACACACACACAGATACAGACCCTCTCGATAATGATTATTGGCGTCATCATCATCTGAACCTATGTGCGCTTATAATGGAACAGAACACTACATTCATACAGATTGCTATTACACTAATGTTCATCATTTATAGTTCTGTTTATTGCTTGAATATCTGATCACAGACAGAGACAGTGAATATCTCTGACTGGATATTCACTGTTGTGTATGAGCATCCACTATTGTGTTTCAAGCTATATGTGTAAGGTACTGTCTGCTGATGGGATTCGGTCTTCTTTCATTCAACAGTAATGAATGGTACTCTGAACTTTTAGAAATCAATGTTAATTTATTTTCTTAATTTCTAACTTTACCACAGGACACTGGGATTGTAACCACAGTTATTTATTCTCTAATCATGCATCTGCATTTTTTCTTTCTTTGTACAAATTGTATGTCTTTATTTTTTATAAGTGAATTGTTTTGTTTATTTGTGATTGTTGTTTTGGTCATAAATCTCATGTTATTGCCCAATAGGAGATGATTTCACTAGGTGATTTTTACTGTTCTGGCTAAAGCAACAGGAGAATCTGTGCAAGATGTGACACTATTATTTTGTCCATACTGTGAATTATCAATAATATTTTGTGGAAGAGAAACAGTTGTATTAGCACAACCTCAAAACAGGCTACTTGTTTTGCTTTGAGTCAGATATTTTTTTTTTTAAAGCGATTGAGCAATGATTTTTGCTTGCCAGATAAATCCTACGGTATAGATTTGTAATGAAGATTGTCAGTATTTTCATATCAATGCTATATATGATGTACATTTGTATTCCACTTAATGAAAATGTTTTAAGATTCAACTGTATGCGTATGAATAAATAGATGTACACCTGTAATTGCTGATTGGAGGAGCTGGATAAAATAAACTAATATGTAGCAATCTTCATTGTTTGTTGTCTGTCAATGCATAGAAACAGTTGAACCTGTTCTTCGGTACCACAAGGTACAATACAGAACATCTTTACAACACCTACCTCTGTTTAACAGATAACTTTCCAAACTCTCATCTCTATAGTTTCTGTCTCAACCATACACCACTCTGTTTTGCTCCTTTAATAACCTTGCACATGGGAAAATTAGACATATTTTTTGCTTCCCTTCTACCTCATTACTTGTCTAATGTATATAGTATAGTTATCCTATGTGTATATTTTAGTATTGAATAGTATAGTATATTCATAGTGTACTCTAGTATATTAATATTGTATATTCTATAGATATAGATCTTATATTTATAGAGTATGCTACATTTTGTATTGTCTATTGAGGTATTTTAAATTATTTATTAAAAAATAAAAAAATTCTAACTATCTATATATCTAATTAACTAACTAACTCTATATATCTAACTAACTATATCTATCTATCTAACTAACTATATCTATCTATCTAACTAACTAACTGTCTAACTATATCTATTTAACTAACTAACTAAATCTATCTAACTAACTAACTGTCTAACTAACTATATCTATTTAACTAACTAAATAACTACCGTAACTAACTAAATCTATCTATCTATCTATCGATCTATCTATAAAGGGCGCTAAACTATGTGGTGTTTTAGTGCCATCTGCAGGACATTTCAGGAACATTCTTTCTTTTCATTGGGAGCGCTTGATTTGCTACAGCGGTGAAACTGCGAACTGTTGCTCAACACGCCTAACTTTAGCCCGACACGTTTTACAACGTCGGCTGTAGCTGATGTATAGGCACCTTTGAGTTAAATATGAGACTAGTATTTGACCCCATCTGGGATGTCACCTGCTCCTCAGGGTGCTGTTGCTGTTGTGAAAGCCCAGACAGCTGAGTATCACGTGACATGACGTGTAAGCAGCATGGCGGCGCTGAGCTGAGGTAGCGACTTGACTGGAGTGACACAAGCCTGGCTTTCGTTAGCTTTCCGTCACCTGCTTACTCGCAGGGCCAGGCCGAAATGACGGCCTGAGAGAGAAGCGGTAACGAGACCGAGAGATGCAGCAACAACAACAACAACACCGGCCACCACAGCAGCTTCAGCTTCAGCAGCAGCAGCATTCGAAGGCAGAAAACAGTAAAACCAAGAGCATGTTTCTGTCTCGGGCGCTGGAGAAAATCCTCTCGGATAAGGAGGTGAAGAGGAGCCAGAACAGCCAGCTGCGCAAAGCCTGTCAAGTGGCCCTTGGTGAGTGGGTTTGTTTTGTGTACTGGTTTTGCCGAACTCGGTGTTTTACGTAGCGCTACATTGACACATTAAGGGTCGTATCTAGCTTGTTTGAGAGACAGGGGAGAGCTAACCAGTTAGCTAGCTTTAGCATCTGAATGGCCTTCATCGTCTGTTCAGCTGGCCGTTGACGTTTTCTCGGTAGCGTTAGCTAATGTGTGTGTGTGTGTGTGTGTAGGCATCACTTTCACATCTTATCGTTAATGTATACAATGCTAACATCCAGCATTCACACCACCGCAAACGTAAACAAGCTAAAAAGGTAGCTGTCTTTAGCTAGTTAGGGCTAGGTTAGCTAGCTAAACAGACCAATCCCTGTGTTGTACGTAGCACTGTCACCCAGCCAGACAGCCCAGTCCTGCTCTGCACCCAGACACACAGGGTACCTAACTCCAGGATATAGTCTGACGCCCGTGGTTTTCCATTCAACACAATCGCGGATAGTCTTACACACACACACACACACACACACACACACACACACACACACACACACACACACACACACACACACACACACACCGGGCTCCTTACTAAATTGTGATATTGCTGTTTATATTTCAGCTAAAGCTGCCCGGCCCATTTGTGTTCACACACCTTCCGATATGTCATTTTTGTTGCCTTCAAAACTATCTTGGTTTGTTGGTGTAGAGCAGGGGTCACCAACCTTTTTGAAACTGAGAGCTACTTTATGGGTATTGAGTCATACGAAGGGCTACCAGTTTAATACACTCTTCTGAAATAACAAATTTGCTCAGTTTGCCTTTGGTTATATATGATTATTAATGATTAATGATACTCATTTATGTGAAGACACTGATCATGTTAATGATTTCTCACAATAATGATCAACAATGACTTAACAAGGTGGGTAACCGATAATATCAATATTCAATTTTCATTTTTAGAACAGGCCTGAGGGCTACTCATGTGGTCCTTGGGGGGCTACCTGGTGCCCGCGGGCACCGCGTTGGTGACCCCTGGTGTAGAGGATTCACAAACGTGTGATTATCATACAGTGAGCTGGTACTGATCCGATTGGTCTCAATGCAGGTGATTGAGAAATTGGCAAACAAGAAGTTGTGCTTCATTTAGGTATAGTTTACAGTAACGTGGAAGATTGACTGCAAAGAAATAGGCTAAATGTCACTGCGAGTTGGGCAAACAGGTCGGTGTGTTTGACCTGCTTTGCCTGCTCTCTGTCCCTGTCAGTGACACTCTCATTATTCATGATGCTATTACAGCACAACACTCCTTTTCGACTTCTCACACTACCACCCGTAGGCTGTTTTGTGTGTGTTGCATGGTCATACTGACCACTGTCCGGTGTTTAGGTAAAATCCACGCAAGCTTCATGAACATCTCATCTTTCCCAATGCTCTTCTGTTCAAATATCGAAGTTGTTATGCTGTGGATTGCAGGCATTTGCATCTTTAGCCTCCATGATTAAAATAGACCTACTGTGGAAAGAGAGTTAATAGTTAATGGCTGTTTTTAAGTAAAACACCTGAGCTGTGCCAGGTGAGGTGACTAAATAAAAACACATTTTTTATAACATGAAATTACATTGTCATAAATTCCTTGTAGTTACTTGAAGTCTAACGTTGATTGTGACATTTGTGGTAAATGTTGCTCAAGCTAATTTCCTGTGTGTAGCCCTGTGGGTTTGTGAGGGTTGAGTTCAGTAGTATTCGCTGCCACATCGTGAATCTAATTGATTCGGTTGGTCACATCTGGCTGAATGCACACCATTGCTCACTGTTCAAGGCTGCAACCGCTGGGTAGCGTGTAGCTCGCCTTGGATAGATCATTAGGGCATAAAAAGAAAGTATGAAGAAATTGATTTAGGGAGAAAAGCAAAGATAGCAGAACAGATAGGAATGGTGATGCAGGGAAAACGAGAAAGATCAAAGATCTGAAGGAGGCTGTTGATCAGTGATTAGCAGGGTCACACGGAATCTGTGGACTCAGAATTTTCCACACATTTTGAACAAATTTTTAGAAAAATAAAATAAATCTAGAATGTCAGATTTTCATTCTTGATCACAGCTGAAAACTGTAAAAAAAAAAAAAAAAAGAAAAAAATCTGCAGATTCCATTTGGGTCTGGTGATTAGTAATTAAAAAATAGGGTACGCCTTAAATTCAATCCTGCTCTAATATATCAATAGTATACTTTGACCAGAAACATCACTTGTCCACCAGTTATTAAAATACAAGGAAACAAAACCCATCCTACTGCAGTCAGGTTTTTGATTGGCCCAGTAACCCCCAGGTCTAGAGTCAGATCATGACACACTGACGTGAGCTGAAAGGGTTAAAGTTCAGACTTCAGTAACCTTTAATCTCCTGTGTCTCCCTCCATAGATGAAATCAAGGCAGAACTTGAAAAACAAAAGTAAGTATTGTCATGCACATAGCTTTTTCCCTGAATGAATGAATTAAGGAATGCACTGCAGTTAGTTTCTTTTTCATTTTCTTATGACACAAGGCAACAAGTCAAGGTAAGGTTTGCCCTGAAGCAGTCTGCAGTAAACCCCAGCTGCTCACTGTGATTTGTGACTAAGTTGATTTGCTGCTTTTATTATTGCCATTTTGGATTATATCAGCAGCACTTCAAACAGCCTTCAGGTAATATATCTGCTGTTATTTTAACAATATGCCATTATGATTTTCTGAGGTTTGAATGTGAAACTTAAATGCTCTGTAAAATATAAATGTGCAGTCAAATGTTTACACTTCATCTATTAACATCATCTGCTGGACTTACCATGAGGTTAAAATGGGACTGTGTTTGTAGTACACACACTGTTTGCTCTCCTCATCCCTGTAGGGATGGTTCAGTGGTCCCACCCAGAGCCAACTACATTGAGGCCGACAAATATGTGCTGCCCTTCGAGTTGGCCTGTCAGTCAAAGTCCCCCCGGATAGTTAGCACCTCTTTGGACTGTCTGCAGGTCAATACACACACACACACACACACACACACACACACACACACACACACACACACTCTTTATTATATAATCCTTTTTAACATCTTATTTACCTGATGTGTTTTATTTCATTTTGGTTCCTGTAATTGGCTGATTGTACTTGTCTTATTGTTCCTATTTGTATTTGTTGTCGTGACTTACTCATGTAAAGCACCTGGTTGGTTTGTTGAGAAAGGTGCTGTATAAATATAGTTTATTATGTTTTTTTATTATAGCTGCATTATGGAAAATGTAGGATCCAGTGTTTTGGGATATGACCTAATACTTGACACTAAAAGACAGGATATCTCAGGCTCTGCACCTTTTGATGTTTTAAATTTTAAAATGTGACTTTTGTAGCCCCCCAACTTTCTAGTAGTGCAATACTAAATCCCCCTAGTAGTGCCCCTTTAAAACATGCTCTCCTTTGATCAAATGAACCCTTAATGACCCTTTTTAAACACAAAAATGAACTCTTCATTTCTCAGTTTCTCACATACTCCCAGTTGAGCAAAACAAACACACCACTGAAATATACCCCTAAACTCACACACATACACCTCCATACAAACAGTCACAAGCGTGCAGTGAATTGTGTGCATCACACTCCACAAAATGACGCAAAAGGACCCCAAACTACTCCGAGACGTAGACACTCACCCTGCCTTTGCTGCCCCACTGTGCACTGTTTCTCCAAACAGAAGCTGATCGCGTACGGCCACATCACCGGCAACGCCCCGGACAGCAGAACCCCGGGCAAGAGGCTCATCGACCGGCTGATGGAAACCGTCTGCAACTGCTTCCAGGGCCCGCAGACCGACGAGGGAGTCCAGCTACAGATCATTAAGGTACCCAGAGCCCGTCTGTACATCTGGCAGCCTTTAGATCCTCCAGCTGTCAGTGTAGTTGTTTGTGTGAGACCCAATCAGGCCAAACAGTCAGGGCTGGGACGCCTTAGTTGGCGTTCTGACACGGTTCACAAAAGTGGGGAAAAAAACCTGTTTCCGCATGTTAGGAAAGGAGTTAAGAAACGTTATATAATATTGAATATTTAAACAAAACTACATATATGTATGCCTTTTTGTGCGTCTTAATCAAGTTGTTAAACCCATGATGTAATACTTAAGATCACACAAAAAAATTCAACTAATGAATTTCTTGTTACCGAATTTTCCCTCAAAATGGATTTGAAGGGCTTTAAGACTGACATCCTTAATTTGTTGCACCTTAAAAATAATCATCTCGAAGATTTTCTATTTAAATGAATGTCTGTTTAGTCACTATTTATTGACAAACAAAAAGCCTGGGTGCATGGGGGTAAAGCCCTGTACCTCCACCATAAAAGATTCTGGGATTGGTTCCCAGTAATGGTACCTTGGGCTTGGTTGCGTGTTCCAACAAACACAGTTGGCCACGTTTGCGGGTAGGAATGAGGAAACAAAATGGTGGTTGAGGCGGTAGCCCAGTGATGAAGGAATTTGCAGTATTACTAAGTGGTTGTCTGTGGTGACATTGCTGGGAAAATCCCAAGCGGCGCACAGTCAGTGGCGCGCTTTCCTCAACCAGCAGTGGTTGGCCCGCCAGAGAGGGTAGGCGGAGCTAACGCAACAGACTCGCTCTTCAACTTACTTGTGTGTGAAGCTGTGTACTAGTTTTTTTTTTTTTTTTTTTTCTGGGGCCTGTTTCACAAAAGCAGAATATATACATCCAGGATAACTGATAAAGCGAGGCTTGACCTAGTCTAATCTGTGCATCCTGGCTTGGTGCGTTTCACGAAGGCCAAGCCAGGCTGAGGAGGAGCAACTAGGTCGAGCCAGGCTGAAGTCCTTCAGATAGACGCGCGCCCACAGCTTTCCTCAAAAGACCGCGAGGTCGATCACAGATTTACTGAGGCCAAAATGGAGAATACACATTATACATACTTTATACAGAGTGAGCAGCAGCTTCTTGTGGAAGTATGATGACGTGAAACGCATCATTTGTATAAAAAGAAAAGAAACGCACGGCCGCTGTAATGAAACGGCGAGAGAAAGCGTGGCAGACGATCGCGGACCAACTGAATGCGTAAGTAACCTAAATATATACATTAATTGACCACTGTTCTAATTGAAACCGTCATAATCCTACCATTCAAGGATTAGGCTACTAATCATTTGCACAAATTAACAGTTGTACTATTTGCCTTAAAAGTAAGCAGAAGATAATGTTACCCAGGAAATTTACCATGAAGATCAATTTTCTAGAACGCTAGAATATGATGCGTAAATATCTCTTTCACTCTGTTCCTCCCTCTCTCTCATGGGCTAAAATATAAATTTTCTAAGTCATATTAACTTCCACTGCTCACTTTTAATGCCAAGTGTACAACTGTTTGTTTTTGCAAATGACATTGACTCATTGAATGCTTTCAATTAAGAGCAGTAGTTCATAAATGTATATTTTTAGACTATCATTCAGTCCGTCCGCTATTATCTGCCACGCGGTTTTTTTTATTATAGAGGACGAGTTTCTTTCTCTACATACATATTATATGCCTCGCTCCCTCTCTCTCTCCTCCCTCTCGAGGTTTCTTGAAGAAAACCTGCTCCCGACCAGGTTAGGTTCACAGACTCAGTTACCGTAGTAACTGACTCCGAGGTTAAGTTACCTCTTTTTCTGGAACGAAAAACCCAGAGTTTCCCTCATCTCAGGGTTAACAAACTCAGAGTTTTCACTAAACCTGCTTTCTGGAACGGGCCTCTGGTCTCTACTAGCTCTGCGAGTAAACGGTTACTATGGTCGAACAAACAAATAGAAGAGCGATGACTACACACGATGACACTTCAAAAACAAGTGAAAATGAGATCCAAAAACACACCTGCAATTACTGCTTATCGCCATAGGTGCCACCACCGACAACGAAACAGAGATCTTCGAGATTGTAATGAATGTAAAGAGCAGAAAGGCTGCATGGGTTAAATAAATTCTTGCTTTCCTTTCTGAAAAATGTTTCTGTAGCAGCGCTGCTGCTGCTGCGGACCTCTGTTTACACAGGACACCACGCACTCGGGAAGGAATATTTTACACAGCTCTTTATTTTGCCGACTTCACATTGGCAGAGGCGTATTGTGTCAGACAGATCTCGCAGAGTTAATTCGCTCCCACCTGGCCCGAGGCTCTCAGTCGCGAATGTCCAGACTCCCCCTGTTCAGTCTCTCTCACCATCACAGTTCTTTTCTCTCAGCGTCTTTACTTCTCAGTGTCGGCAATTCCCCCCTCTGCTCTGGCTCGCTACTGTTTTTAAAAGGGAGAGCATGATTAGACCACTCGCTACAGGTGTGACAATCAGTCCCTCCCTGCCTGCTCACCTGAGCCACCACCTCCTCCCCCACACTCGCTCTCTCTCCCCACACCTCCACAGTTTCATACTCTAGAAAATGTTTCAAATGCTCATATTATGTTTTTTGGCTTTTTCCCTTTCCTTTATTGTGTTATTTAGCTTTTTTGTGCACGTTATAGGTTTACAAAGTGAAAAAGCCCAAAGTCCACCCCAAAGGCACTTACCATCTCCAACAGAAAACACTGTTGACAAACTGCTCCAAACAGCTCTATTGTAGTCCAGCCTTTACTTCAGAGACAAACGTGCGTCACTTTGTAACACACGTTATAATGCTCACCTAGCTGCTAGCGTGGCACGCCCTCATATTCTGCTTCTGACTGGCTAGTAGTCCTTACCTAGCTACTGCGCATGTGCGACTCCCAACAAAGATGGAACAGAAGTGCGATGCCTCACTCTGTAGCTAAAACAGAGAGCTCAACACACAGGGTGAAAAGAGGAGCTGCAGCAATGTACAGTACAACAAAAATATGGTGTTTTCTGAAAATTAAACCATGTAAACCTATTACTATATAACTTCTAAATACAATTATGAACCTGAAAATTAGCATAATATGAGCACTTTAAAATGTCCAATATCCAGTATTGTCATTTTTTTATTTTTGAGAGAGGATCAACTTAATATTTAGTTTATAATGTAGCCTTGTAATATGTCCTAATCAGTGCACACGTTCACCATCTTTGTCAGACATTTTTATCGCATTTATTTACATTTACAGGTCACTTCTTTGGCTTGACAACATGCCTTTGTGTTTGCACAGTAGATGTGATTCATAACCGCGGCCTACTGAAGTTTCCTCTCCTTGAAATACACATGGTTGTTTGGAAAGGGCAAAGTTTCTCCTGCTTTAGGACTCGCACAGTTTTATTACTGTTGATCTAAGATTTATAGCAGATTGTTAGCATCTGTTTTACATTCACCACTGAATGTCAGTGCAGTTAATTTAGACTGACTATTACAAACTTAAACACAAAATTATATATTTTATTTTTTTATTATTCTAATCATTTTTCTAAAATCTGAAAGTTAAACTCTGTACCAAACACGGAGTAGCAGAGAAAGAGAGAAAACTATACTTAATATAATCTACCACATCAGTGGGGAAGTGGAGTGGTGATTCAGCAGGTGCAGCAGCAGCGTCTCCTAAACAAGACATCCTGTCTGATAACTGTTGACTTGACTTCCTTTTCTCTCCGTCCAGGCCCTGCTGACGGCGGTGACCTCCCCGCACATAGAGATCCACGAGGGCACGGTGCTCCTTACCGTCAGAACCTGCTACAACATCTACCTGGCCAGCCGCAACCTCATCAACCAGACCACCGCTAAGGCCACCCTCACACAGATGCTCAATGTTATCTTCACACGCATGGAAAACCAGGCTGTTAGTGCATTAAAACATTGTTACTCCAGCCATACAACTGATGTCACTTTTTGGCCAAACATGGGGAAATTATTTCTTTCTTCTCTGCACTTTCCTTTTAAATTACATTGAATGGCCAAAAGGGACTTCAGTACGATAAAATAAAGACATTTAATTTTCTGTTAAGCAATATGCTTAATGAATAAGAAACAAAATAAAGAGACTTCTTGGCTGCACAAAGGCAACAACATGAGGAGGAAGGCCAGGCTTAGACTATGGCTAGTGCTATAGAATTGATTTATAACTGGCAGGCTAGGGTTTGATGCTTCTATCTGTGTAACCAGTACACACCACAGTAGTTCTCCACGTTGCTCAACAAATGTGACCATGTCAATTCACTGCACGTCCTCAAACATATGTGTCAAAGCCTTCCTAATCATAACAGCCCCAGCCATAACTACAACCTTGGCCATAATTACAGCACAGTTATATTGCCATGTCCACCTAATCACAGCCACAGCTTGTCTCAATCTCAGCAGCCGTAACATTAGCCACAGAGACCTGTGGCTGAGGAGCTTTCATGACCATCAGCACGACATGACTAATGACTAATGTTGATATCAATGATCACACTTCAACCTACAGTGGCAAACGGACCAACTTCAACTAATTGATTGAAGACTAAACATAAAATGCATTAACCATTAGGTTGACATGACTGCTTAGGTGTCGCCAAACTCTTACCTGATACGACCCAATTGCTATGAATCAAGTTTTGTTTCAGCGCCGATCCTGCATCCAGTCCTACAACCATAGCTGCCACTCTACTGCAGTCAGTGGTCACAGCCTGTGGCTATGGCTGCAGTCGGAGCTTGGCCCTGCTAAACATTAGTGGAGATTTTGGTGGTACAAATTGGAATGTTGTGGAATCACAGGCTCACCACTGGTGTTTGATGTGAATCAGCTAGTCACGTTCAGCAATAATATCTTTAATAATTAATTGACAATTTATTTTAATCCAGTTCTTCCAAATTCCCTTGTGTAAAACAATTCCTCTACATGGCTCCCCTACTTCCGCTGCCTCCACAGGCTCTGGAGGCTCAGGAGCAGGAGAAGGACCGGCTTCGTCTGCCCCAGCAGAACCCGTCCCCAGTCCCTGGTAATCGGAGGTCCGGCTCCCCCCGGTCTGACCGGACACCTACTCCGGAGCTCCAGCACTCCCCGTCCCCGGCAGCCAGTTCTCCAGACCTCGCTACCACCAACCCCACCAGCTCCACGCCCCCACCGCCAGCCCCCGACCTGGACCAGGACCAAGCGGCAGACGCGCCATCAATCAATGGAGAACCTGAGGGCGGCAACGCTCCGATTAACGGAGGAGCAGAACAGATCGCACCATCCGGAAGTACGTGTCCACTTGGGTTCCCAAATTTCAGTTTGAAATTTAAGTTCCATTTTGAAGTTTAAAAAATGTCCCCCTTGGTTTTTCCTCCAACTCTTTTAGGAAAATCTGAGGGTGTAACGGTGGATTGTGCTGCTTTCATATAATAGCTTCTCTAATCTTCATGATTCATTTGTTTACATCAGATTCCGTTTTGGAAGATCAAGATGTAGAGACGCCTCCTACAGCAGCTGAGCCAGCTGAGGAAGGGGACAAACCAGAGAGCAATCCAAATCCGGCAGAGTCAGCAGCGACGGAAGGAGAGGAGGGAGAGCAACAGCCAACACAGATACACAGCGGTACAGGTCCCAAATTACTCGTCTGTTCTATTTTTTTCTCTTTTTTTATCCTCTCAACGCTTGTTGGCGGAAGTGTTTTTCTTTAATGGTCATGACGTTAAAATATTCGTTCCGGCCTCTCCTCCAGGAGATGAGCACCCAGCCCACCCTGTCGATGAGCAGACAGAAGTGGCTCCCCCTGGAGTCAGAACAGAGGGTCAGCATATGAACGGCATCATTGAGGACCGCTCTTCTGTTTCCTCCACAGATATGCTGGTGAGAGGTGTTAATACCATCAGTTGTTAATCAGTAGTTTGCTGATAGGAAACACAGTGGGGGAAAAAAACAAGTTGCTTGTGGATCAATTATTCTATTGTGGTTAGGTATGAAATAAATCTTAAATTTGATGCTTAAACGAGTGCATTGCATTTCTTCACTTAGCGGCCTGACGTGATGTTTCGTTTCTTCACCTCAGCTAAAAGTGGATAAAGTTGCTGAATAGGAGCAAAAATAATTAGCCATATCAAAGTGATGACAGATCATACCGGTTATATTGTTTATCCTTAACTGCTGCTATGATCGTCACTAAAGTTTCAGAGTTAAGGGAATTTCAAGTTTGAGCGTTTTATTCTTGTTTGTTGTAAACCTTATTAAGCGTGTGCACACGTAGAGTATGTGCAAGTATACAGGCAACCCCGCCTATGGCCAGACATGGCCAGAAAGCTTAGTTCCTGTGTGTAGAAATGTTAGAAATATCAGTTTTATAAAACATCTGCACTGTTTAGTTCCTCTCATCAGTCCCACTTGTGCACAGCCAAAGCAAGTTGAAGAGATCAGAGTTCAGTAATCATAATGGAAAACTGGTAAGCGGCAAAATGCACTGCTGCTACCAGAACGTGATGAGTAAAAGTTACCCTGTTGATAAGATGATTGCCTCTGGACACATCTGGAGTCCAGCCACAAACCATAATCCATATGGAAGTGTCCCAGCACAGAAACAGTTTAGGGCTTGACAAATCAGAGCTGTTGCTTTCCTTTTTTTTGACGAAGACTAGGGGTTTGAATCTTCACCGGTCTCACGATTTGAATCAATTCGATGTCACGATGCGTCACCTCCTCAATTTTATTATATATGGCTGCACATGGTTTTAATCAACAAATTCAAGCAGTCAGATAGGAACTCCCCTTAAAAAAGACACTTCCTGAATGTAGCGGAGTCCGAACATAGCAGACATACAAAAGGCAAAAAAAAAACACGACCGGAAAATCAACAAGTAACATCAGTAGGCAATAAGCGATTATGGGCTGTCACTGCATCAGTGCATCATCCACGTCCACATCGCGATGCAATGATTCATTTAAAACCCCCTAATAATGTGGACTTGTTGCTTGAATAAAAAAGTTGAGACTGACTTTCTTCCTCTGTCTCAGGATGCTGAGGCCCTGCAGGGACCCCACGGCGCCGCTCGATTCTCCCACATCCTGCAGAAAGATGCCTTTCTAGTGTTCCGCTCTCTGTGCAAACTCTCCATGAAGCCTCTGGCTGAAGGACCTCCAGACCCAAAGTGAGTGTTGTGTTTCATAGGACTTCTAAATGCACGATAACTTAGCATAGCCACATCCTCTTAAGTCTTACCTCATCTCAGTTGGCCACATTTCTGTTTTACATCACACCATTAAGATATATATTTTTTTTAAAGATTCTTGTAACATCCTGAACTAGAATCTTTTCATGTGATGATGACTTCTATGGTAGCACGCAACAAGTGTCTTAAATCATCAACGCTCGTACTCTGAAAACCTTCCTTGACCCACTTTTGGTCCGACATATGGCAACAGTTGCCAAAATGAATATGAATGCCTTTCGCTTACGCACAGCGCTTCATCTAAGTAGCCACAGGTTAACTTGCCCTTTTCCATCCTTGTGTGGCCCTGTCATCTCTAGTTACTGTAACACTAGACCCTGAGCCAGTCTGCGTGAATAGGCCAGAGTAAACTGAGCCCGGAAGAAGCTCACAAAGAAGTCAGACTGGCCTACATTAAATAAATACCACGATGAAACACCACTATATATTTCCCTCAACTTTGAGTAAACTGGAACACTATTCATTGATGGAAGGGACATCTGTGTCTACTGAGCATGTTGCTGTATATGCTGCTTTAGTGTCTTTGTCTGTTTCCTTTTTTTATATGTACACGTAACTTATGCCCATACAATCCCTGTCCTCTGCAGGTCCCATGAGTTGCGGTCCAAGATTGTCTCCCTGCAGCTGCTGCTGTCTGTGCTGCAGGGCGCCGGGCCGGTGTTCCGCACACACGAGATGTTTGTCAACGCCATCAAACAGTATCTGTGCGTGGCACTGTCCAAAAATGGCGTCTCCTCTGTGCCTGAGGTCTTTGAGCTCTCTCTGGCTATCTTCCTCACCTTGCTCTCCCACTTCAAGGTCCACCTGAAGATGCAGATTGAGGTACAGGCGCAAAGTAACCGTAACGGACGGTCTCATCTGTGTTATTTGTCTGGCATAGCTACGATTGAAGAGGAAAATGTACCTGTTGCTGCTTGCTTGACTAAAGAGTCACTTAATCTCCTGACTTCTATCTCCTGTCGTCCACCTCGTCTCAGGTGTTTTTCCGGGAGATCTTTCTGACCATCCTGGAGACATCGACCAGCTCCTTTGAGCACAAGTGGATGGTTATCCAGACACTAACACGCATCTGTGCAGGTACAAATCCACTGACCCAAGCTTTTTCTCAACTTATAATTTGACATACACAGTCAAACTAAAACCCTTACAGACATGGAGTACAGTACATCAAGCTGTTAAAGTGATGGCTTTTTATCATTTAGACATAGGGGACTTATGGTAATGTTACTTACGGCTTTATTTTAGACATGACAGGACAATCTAAACACATTGTTTTGTAATTTTTGACACTGCACAAACATAGAATACCAAGACATTGGCTCGTTTATTCATCCACGCAGTTTGCATGAATGAAAGTTGTAAATATGAGGAGGGAGACAACTGTGGTTGTATGAGGATTATTTTTGAACAGTTTAAGATCTTTCCTATACACTAATCTGACATGAGAATTATCTCCTCAACAACTGTCTATGCAGGAAAACCCTTAGCATGGAAATGAGAAGTGCTGCAAGTCAAGTCATTATTGTATTTACTACTTCACTTGTACAGTGTATTGTTGAGTCTTAAGAAATACATTTTACTGAATAAATTTTTTTGAAAGTTTTTGTTATACCTTTCTTCCCCCCAGATGCCCAGTGTGTGGTTGACATCTACGTGAACTATGACTGTGACTTGAATGCAGCAAACATCTTTGAGCGCCTTGTAAACGACCTGTCTAAGATCGCTCAGGGCAGGAGTGGTCAGGAGCTTGGGATGACTCCTCTGCAGGTACACGCACACTCAGGGATTCAAGGATCAACATGGGAGCGCAAGTTTAAAAAAGAAAAATAGGTTATCTTTCTGGTCAAGGACAGACAATGACTTCTCAATCTTTCATATTTATAATTTAAATCCTAGTTATTAAATTGGTCACGAAACATATCTCTAAAACTATAAGCACCTAGTTGTAATGTCACCAGGGTTGAGGCAGGACTCTTTTGGCCATAGTTTCATATGTCACGTTTTGTGTGTAACATGACGTATGTGAATGTGTGTGACTGTGTAAACGAACAGGGTGGTTCTATATTAATCCACAGGAACTGAGCCTACGTAAAAAGGGTTTGGAGTGCCTGGTGTCCATCCTCAAATGTATGGTGGAGTGGAGCAAAGACATGTATGTCAATCCAAACCTTCAAGCTAACCTTGGTAAGTGTGTAGTGTACAGTAAAAATGTGAAGAGTGCACAGGAGAGCGGGGGAAGTCTAAACATATAATTCTTATTTGCAGGCCAGGAGCATCCATCAGATAGTGAGGGAGGAGAGCTGAAGCTCCCAGATCCACTGGCAGGACGTCGAGACAGCATCAGTTCGCTAGACTCCACCGTCTCCTCCATCGCCGCGGTTTCCCAGGCAGACCACCCGGAGCAGTACGAGGTTATCAAACAGCAGAAAGACATCATCGAGCATGGCATCGAACTGTGAGCCCTTTTTTTCTCAACCTGGTTAGGGTCACTTAGGATTAGCCTTTCAGTCCACTATTTTGGACAAACAGTCCAAAATAGTGGGATATTTTCACCTTTGTACTTAATTATTTTGGTTGTTGTTTAGGAAAGATGAGCATTGATGTCTTCCTCTTTTCTCTCCCCAGTTTCAACAAGAAGCCAAAGCGAGGTATCCAGTACCTGCAGGACCAGGGCATGCTGGGTTCCACAGCCGAGGACATCGCCCAGTTCCTACACCAGGAGGACCGGCTGGACACTGTGAGGGATTGCACAAAAATATACAGCGCTCTGTGTGTTCTCAATGAATAAAACCGTTTATTCACGTTGGCAATCCTCCAACTGCTTTACCTCTGCACCCACAGACCCAGGTGGGAGAGTTCGTGGGCGAGAACATCAAGTTCAACAAAGAAGTGATGTACAGTTATGTGGACCAGTTGGACTTTTGCGGGCGGGACTTTGTCTCGGCACTCCGAGCGTTCCTGGAAGGCTTCAGGCTGCCTGGTGAGGCCCAGAAGATTGACAGGCTGATGGAGAAGTTTGCTGCTCGATACTTGGAGTGCAACCAGGGGTAAGACCCACTTTAGATTTCCTTTTGAAGTATAAAGGCTGATTTACGGTTCTGCGTTAAATCGACGGCGTGGGTACTTATGTAGGTACGTGGAGATACCGACCCTACGGCGTAGCCTGACGTGCACCTCTTAAAAAAAATAACTACACGTCGCTGCGATGCACCCCGCTCAGCTGTGGCTTGATAGCGTTGTATTTCCCCCTAATCATTCAGTTCGGGTTCTCCTTCTCCATAAACAACATGAAATCAAGGAGAGGGTTAACTTTTCCTGCTTCAGATTTCCCACCGTGGTCAGAAAACACAGGGGAGACACTTTTGTTTCTCCCACAATAGCCGCTTTCCGACCAAGTAGATACAGGAACGTAGTTATAGGAAAAGTCCACTTCTAAGCAGTTCTACTAACTACTCTCCCCCAAAACCGTTTTTTCCATTTGCATTCGCACTGGCCAAGTGGCCATAGGGACTATAGGAGGGGTAAGGGAGGGATGCAACAGTCTTTATAGCGTTATAATCAGAAAACAAATACACCATAAACAGTATGAACTAAATCTAATGTATATAGCATATTTGTCATAATTTAAACAAGTCTCCCGAAGAGAAACGGGTATCTCTCTCCTCTGCCGTGTGTGTGTGTGTGTGTGTGTGTGTGTGCGTGCGTGTGTGTGTGTGTGTGTGTGTGTGGACCTGCAGACAGTCCAAAGAGGTGCTAAATATCCGTGGGGACTTTGACTGACAGGCCAACTCGGAGGGCAGCACATATTTAATCACCGTCACTCTCTGACTCGCTCTACTACACACCCCACGCACACACACATGCCGTCCCTGCCATTTGCTTAGAGATTGACGCATACGTATAAACTTTAGGCCATTTATTACGGCCAAAGCTCTGCGTGGAGCCTCCGCACAACCATAAATCAGCCTCGAAAGACCAGAGATAGATCTTTTTATTTTTAGTCACAGAAGTTTACGTATAATTAAAAAGAAAACAAATGACTAACCGTTGCACTGATATGTGTTCTCTTTTGCAGCCAGACTCTGTTTGCCAGTGCAGATACTGCCTACGTGCTGGCATACTCCATCATTATGCTCACCACAGACCTGCACAGTCCTCAGGTTAGAACTGTGGACTGTTTTATGTCCTGTCACTATCCTCACCATGAGCTCTATACGTGGGCCACTTTATCATCCAGGATGCAACTGGATCTCGTTTTTCTTGCATCTGAAATTTAAAGTCTGGGAAAAGCATGTGTAAAATATAGCGCACTGTGAGACACACACAGAGATGATAGCCATGGAGGGGAAGTGAGAGAGAGAGAGAGAGAGAGAGAGAGAGAGGGAGGGAGAGACACACACGATGAGACAATGAAAACACTATTGATAGCAGTAAGGACTTTTTTTGCAGTAAATATACATTACAAAAATATACATGCATGCATTCATACATACATCACCACAGCACAACGCAAAACAAAAGAGCAGCAGCAACAGTCTTTTTTTATTTATTTTTTTTTCCTCCACACAATTGTACCAGCCAGTTTCCCTCAGTAGCTTTCAGCTTCTGTTTCATAACTTGAGATTTTAACTGTGTCGGGCTCGGACATAAATATCTTAATGCCTGTCGGACGCGGGCCGGGCTCGGACAGAAAAATGCGGCCCAATCTGCACTCTAATCCAGACCATTGTGATATCACAACCTGTAATACTTATTAAGTTGGCCTGTTATATTTTTTTTTATTTTTACAGATACAATATAGTCAAATGAGTTCAAACTTAACCCCAACCCCCCACTACCCCCCACATTACATTTTAATTTTTGCTGCACTGCTTCCCTGACCCAGACCTCTCAGGTCGTCTGGGACAGTTCTGCTTTCTGTACCCCAGAGTCAGAACCAAACTGGGGGAAGCAGTGTTCAGTTTTTATTCTCCACATATCTGGAACAAACTCCCAGAAAACTGCAGGTCCGTCAGTGACTCTCAGTTCTTTTAAATCAAGGCTGAAGACCTTTCTTTTTGATGTTTCCTTTCTTTAAATAATTGTTCATTTATTATACTGAAGTTGCATTGTTGAAACTGTATGACAATCTATATAAGCATATAAAGAGAATTAAAAAGTAAGACCAGTGGGACCGGCACGTTCTGCTTTTATATTTTTTATTTTTATGTTTTTAACTGCTCTTTAATGTTTAATTTATTATACTGCACTGTAACTTTTATTCTCGTATTTTATCTGTTTTTAATTGTTTTTATGTAAAGCACTTTGAATTGCCCTGTTGCTGAAATGTGCTATACAAATGAAGCTGCCTTGCCTTGCCCAGAAATCTGCAGTGTGCATCAAATTAGCAAATCAGGTGAACTGTGGCTGGGTTCATTCATGTCTGCAGTTTAGTAATTACCCTGCTTAATATTGCAGTGAAACAAAATGTTTTTATCTTGGCAGTAATGTGCAGCAGGCTTAGTAAATCTCCCCCAGTGTATAAAGACCAAACAATGATAGAAGCTTACACCTGATTATGGCAAGACATTAGGCAGCTTATTGGTGGGGGATTTTATTTTAAAATAGGCAATGCTTGAATAGCTCGTCAGGAAATGTTTTTCCACTGTGTCCCATTTCTACACTCCCAATTTCTGCCTTTCTCGATCTTCTTCATTCATGTAGGTGAAGAACAAGATGACAAAGGAGCAGTACATCAAGATGAATCGCGGTATTAACGACAGTAAGGACCTCCCTGAAGAGTATCTATCTTCCATTTACGATGAGATCGCAGGCAAGAAGATTGCCATGAAGGAGAGCAAAGAGTACTCAATCACCCCAAAGTCCACCAAGCAGAGTGAGTACATGTCTCCATTCATTCTGTCAGGATTACTCACTGAAATAAAAGTTTTCTCTGAAGTTTGCTTGTGTCCCACACTGGCTGGTAAAAAAACAAAAAGACAACCGACTAGTGATGTATCACAGTGGTGTCCTCTAGGCTCAGGATCTCCCTGACTCTATTCACGGTTTGCTGAAAAACATCACAAACATGTACGTCCTCCTCCCTGCAGGTGTACCCAGTGAGAAGCAGCGGCGTCTGCTGTACAACATGGAGATGGAGCAGATGGCGAAGACCGCTAAAGCTCTGATGGAGGCTGTCAGCCACGCTCAGGCTCCCTTCTTCAGCGCTACACACCTGGAGCATGTCAGGCCCATGTTCAAGGTGCTACTTTTTACTCCGTTCATTTCCTTTACATTCCTGATCTTTGAACAGTGGAATTTATATTATAACCATAGAGGCAAACTGTTGCACCAATATAGTGGTTTGCCTACCTTTTTAGAATTGTACACGTGCCGATAATTTGCGTATGTTGTAGCTGGCGTGGACCCCCTTGCTGGCAGCGTTCAGCGTGGGACTGCAGGACTGCGACGACCCAGAGGTGGCTTCACTGTGTCTGGAGGGCATTCGATGTGCCATCAGGATCGCCTGCATCTTCAGCATGCAGGTCTAATGATCTTTTACACACACATTGAGCCTGATGTTTATATTGCATAATTATGTCAAGTGAACATGACATTGGCTCAGTGTTTAAAACAGCATGAAACTGTGACTGGCCTTCCTGTCTGTAGTTGGAGCGAGACGCATACGTCCAAGCCTTGGCCAGATTCACCCTGCTGACGGCCAGTTCCAGCATCACAGAGATGAAGCAGAAGAACATTGACACCATCAAGACCCTGATCACTGTGGCCCACACGGACGGAAACTACCTGGGCAACTCATGGCATGAGGTGACTCCCTATTGACAGGAGATATGAGCAGTAGTAGCATAGGGAAAACATATTATTGAATCTCAGAAATAACTGATAGATACAGTGATAGACTTCAGATAACTTGCACATACACTCAGCTGCCAATTTGTTAGATACACCTAGAACAAACTAATGCAGTGTTAATACAACAGCACTGCAATATATCCTCCCTTCTTGGATGTTCAGTTTTAATTTGATCTTGCCAGTGTTTACTTACAGCCTTTTGCCAATGGATTGGTAAATATGATTGAGATTTATTTGGGGGCATAGTTTTTCATATGTAACCTAGATAGCTTAGTCACTTATATTTGCCTATGAACATGAGACAAACATAAAAAGAAGTCGCTTTTCTTGCATTTTGAATCTAAAAACTGAATATTTTAAAGTGCTACTGTCAGAGAACTACAATAAATCATCATCATTTCTACTTTGTCATTGTCCTAAAACGGTGATGTCACACTCTCCTAGGAGTAGTCCTTCTCTTCATAAAAATAACTTTAAGTGCTTTTAATCTTTGGTCAACTTTCAGCACAAAAGATAGATTGTGAGATGCTTGATAAATATGGCCCTGGTAAATTGTATTCTTGAATCCCAAGGAAAATGCCTCAACCATTAGAGTTGAATAATAAAAGTGCTAATATATGATCACTGTTAAGGATATAGTTTTCATATGAACTGGATCAAAACTGTTCTCAGGTCAACATATCTATTCTAAAAAAAATTTGTTTTGTAGATCTTGAGGTGCATCAGTCAGCTGGAGCTCGCCCAGTTGATTGGCACAGGGGTGAAGACGCGCTACATCTCAGGGGTGGTCCGGGACAAGGAGGCTGGCATCAAGGGCTTACCCTCTGGCACAGAGGAGTTCATGCCCCTGGGCCTGGGTAAGACACACACACATATACACACACACACACACACACACACACACACACACACACACACACACACACACACACACACACACACACACACACACATACACCCCATTATTTATATTTACAATTTAATCCCTGATTCTTAAAATCACCTGCTAAGTTGTCTCTATCTTGAGGACTCTCATCAAAACTACAAGTTACTC
The DNA here is from genome assembly GCF_004354835.1 of Perca flavescens. NCBI lineage: Eukaryota > Metazoa > Chordata > Actinopteri > Perciformes > Percidae > Perca > Perca flavescens. The sequence goes on from NC_041337.1 coordinate 31,519,880, forward strand.
TTGTTGCTTCTACAGTAATAGCCAGTGTTAACTTTTTCAAGCCACTGAATGTCCAATATTAACTTCAAAGAAGCTATTGTTTAATGTAAAAACAGTGTCTTTCTTTGTGAAAATCGCAGTCTTAATTAGATATAACCGCACACACGCATGCAGTATTATTACCTTTTCCACTGTGCTATTAAAACTTGTGATGCCTGACTGTATACATTAGCTCGTGTTAAATGTGTTTAATGGTGAAGGTAACCTGGTGGGAAGTCAAGACAAGAGACAGATGGCTCACATCCAGGAGTCAGTAGGAGAGACCAGCTCTCAGAGTGTGGTGGTAGCTGTGGACAGGTAAGACAAAATGCCCCTAAAAGTACTCAGATACAGGACATTAATAATAACATAATAAATGCATGATCTATATACGGCCTCCTTGTGATGAATGAAGTTTTCTATTCCCTACAGGTACTAACGCTGCTTTTATATTTGCAGGATCTTCACTGGTTCAACCAGACTAGATGGAAATGCAATTGGTGAGTGTGGCCAACAATATCTCTGTTTGTTTGTGTACATTATAAAGAAAGAGACGGTATTTATCGTGTGTTGCTGTTTAATGGTATCCAGTGGACTTTGTGCGGTGGCTGTGCGCGGTGTCCATGGATGAGCTGGCCTCAGCACACCAGGCGAGGATGTTCAGCTTGCAAAAGATTGTGGAAATCTCCTACTATAACATGAACCGCATCAGGCTGCAGTGGTCTCGAATTTGGCAGGTCATAGGAGACCACTTCAACAAGGTCAGTAACGAAAAGTAGAAAATGAAGTGTGAGCTACAGTCTCATGTGCTTTAGTGAGGGTTGGTGTTTCAGACTGTGATCTTTTGGTGGGACTCCCTGCTGCTCTGTGCACTTAGTTTTGTCCTGTATTGCCTCCTTGAGGATTTATTACAGCTTCAGGGATGTAAGAAGGCTCGTAAATTATGTCTAGACAGGCTGTTTGTATGCCAGACATTGTCATTTATTTTAATGTGCTAAGGTGGGGCATGTTTTGTCCTAAGAATACACACAAGATCAAGTCTACCCCATTCCCCTAAAAGAAAGGATTGCATTGAAATTAGCCTTTACTGAGCTTACCATGTCACTGAAAATACTGATGCATAGTATATAGATGAGAAGATCCAAACATGGAGGGAATAGTGGATCAATAAAGCAATTTTAGATCTATTACTATATAATTATTTTATACAGTCAGTGAATATTAAACTTATTTTCACCGAGTGGCCAGAAACACATCTCTAGATGAATGCTAATGTTGCTCTGTATAAACTATATACAGTATGTGTCAGTGTTGTGTTTACAGCCTGCTGCACTGCCCCCAAGTGGCCCAAATAAAATCCATAAATGTTAATTAGTTCAATTAAATTAGAGTATACAGTACACATACGGACCAAACTGTCTTGGAAAGAAACAATTCATCTTGATTATTTTAGTAAACTAAATTGAATGCATCGCTGAGCGCCGCTCCTGACTGTTGTGTCTTTCTCCAGGTGGGCTGTAACCCCAATGAGGATGTAGCCATATTTGCTGTGGACTCACTCAGGCAGCTCTCCATGAAGTTCTTGGAGAAAGGAGAGCTGGCCAACTTCCGCTTCCAGAAAGACTTCCTCAGGCCTTTTGAGCACATCATGAAGAAGAACAGGTAAGATATTGTAATATGGCCGGATGGGGATGGGAGACTGTACTTTCTAAAAGTGGTCTATCTATATTTATAATACATTGCTACAGGGTAATAGAAGTAAGAATGGTTAGGAATAGTGGAGCACCCCCGGGGTCTTAATATTATTAAGACTTATGTCTTATGTATTTTTTTGTCGTAGGATTAAATAAATACTGTAATATAAATACATAATTTGTGTGGGTAAGGTTTTCACTTTAGTTTATTTTATATTTTTAGTTTCATAGAATTAGAGCTTGAAATGTGACAGATATTTAGAAACAAACCTCATAAAAATGTTTTGTTAAATTCAGGTAATGTTACTTTGTAAATAGTTTTTCTCTCAGGCTTAAAATCCACACTTATTTTCCATTATATGACAGTGAAGTTGCCATTAAATTTCATCCTAGGTGTCGTTAAAAAGGCCTTAAATTTAACTTGGAAAATTGTGGGGGTACCCTGAGACAGTAGATAGAAAGAGAGAGAGTGTTTTTCACAGCATTGTACCGTATTAACACACACCCCCACCCCAGGTCCCCCACAATAAGAGACATGGTGATCAGGTGTGTGGCTCAGATGGTGAACTCCCAGGCGGCCAACATCCGTTCAGGTTGGAAGAACATCTTCTCAGTGTTTCACCAGGCAGCCTCCGACCACGATGAGACCATAGTGGAGCTCGCCTTCCAGACCACTGGGCACATTGTCAGTGAGTATGACTGCAGCTCTTTCCTCAGGGCAGCCATTTTGGTTCCGGTGGTTAAAAGAAACAAGTGACAGAGGTTGTGTTGTGTCAAACTGCTTAGCTGACAGCGAGATGGATTTTTATAAGGGTGTGAGAATTAATGGCAGGGAAGATTTAAGATCTCCTAAACCAACCAAATCATTCTTGTTTTTTTTTTAACTTCTTTTCTTTCCCTCTCTTCATCACTCTTTCCTCAGTGAGCACCTTCCAGCAGCACTTTGCAGCCGCTATTGATTCGTTCCAAGATGCAGTGAAGTGCCTGTCTGAGTTTGTGTGCAACGCAGCTTTTCCTGACACCAGCATGGAGGCTATCCGACTCATACGCCACTGCGCTAAATACGTCTCAGAAAGGCCACAGGTCGGAACAACTGAAATGTTACTACACCGGTTCAATGAAATGACAGTTGTGTGACAAGATAAATGGTACTATCAGCACTATATAGTTTCTTAAAAAAAGAATGATGTAGTATTACACTTCATGTGTCCCTGTCCAGGCCCTGAGGGAATACACCAGTGATGACATGAATGTTGCCCCCGGTGATCGGGTGTGGGTTCGCGGCTGGTTTCCCATTCTGTTTGAGCTCTCCTGTATCATCAACCGCTGCAAGCTAGACGTCCGGACCAGGTAGAAAAACAGCTCCGCGTGGAGTGTAGCTCACACTGTCATTTCACTGTGGGGGACACACTTTTAGCTTCACCTATCAGCTACAGTGATTTGTCCCTCCCTTGGGCTTTACCTGCCCTGATTTGTTACAAAGACAAAACCTATGAAAATAAATAAAGTAAACAAACAAAATATGATCCAACACAAATGAAATAAAATGAAAGCATGACTGGATAAAAACACTAGAGTTAACACGCCAGGCCGCTCCAAATCACAATAACAAAGACCATGACTGCTACATTACTTACAGACTTAAGTAAAAAATATAACCCTTTTCATTTATTAGTATTTAAACAAGCATGGAGGACTAATCAAATTAAGAATAAATATGTAGCACTTGAAGAGATGAGATCAGCACAGTGAAAGGAAGCAGGATTAATGCCTCTCACTCATGTTGTGCTAGTGATCCCATATTAGTAGGTTTGGGTATTGTTTGGTTTTTTTCCGATACCAGTGCTAAAACGATACTTTTAAAACGGTGCCGGTGCCTGAACCAAAATATATTTATAATGTATATAATATAAAATATAAAAAAGGAGCACAAAATGACAGTTGGCGACATTAAAGAATTGCTTGTTTATAGCTAAGGCCATATGGTCAAAATGAAATGATTGATTAATAATGTAATAATAATAACTTATAACAATGACCTATTACACCAGTAAATTGCTGGTAAACAACAAAAACAAGCACCAGATGGGAAAAAGGTATTTTACAATAACTTAAAATGCACCACAAGGCTGGCGAGTTTCAAGTAAACGCACCGTCTGTGTTGTTTTTCCGACAACACCAGCTACAGTCAGATTGTTGTACGTCCCGGTGGTGGAATCCAATACAGGGAAATACAGTCACACTTTACACCACTTAACGTAAGCTGTCAGACTTTTTAACCACTGTGTTTAATCCTAGCTAACGGTAACGTAGCGTCCCGTGCAGCAATGCTTCTGAAAATAAAATAAAAAATGAGGCACCAAAATTTTTGTCCTTAATCGGTCTCGTTACTACCGTTAACGTGTTTCGGTACCCAACCCTACATATTACACACTCTTTGTTAGGCTGGATGTAGAGCTGTGAAACAACAAGACTGACGTGTCATCTGTTTGTCTTTCTTCTGACAGAGGTCTCACAGTCATGTTTGAGATCATGAAGAGCTACGGTCAAACTTTCGAGAAGCATTGGTGGCACGACCTCTTCAGGATCGTCTTCCGCATCTTTGACAATATGAAGCTCCCCGAGCAGCAGACAGAGGTCAGACATCACTAGTAGCAGGCCGTCAAGTCCCATGTTGTTGTTCATCTTTTGACAAGCTACATACACATTTGAAGGATGTCCTCTTTTGGGATTCGTAGAGGCAGAAGACCTTAAAACTGTTTTTAAGTTGTATACACGTAGATAATTAAATGGGGAATTTGGAGAAAGGAAAAAAAAAACTGCTAACACATCTGCTAATGTTTGTCTCTTGTTTGCCTCCAGAAACACGAGTGGATGACGACAACATGTAACCATGCTCTGTATGCCATCTGTGACGTGTTCACCCAGTTTTATCAGCCTCTCAGCGAAATCCTGCTGGTTGACATTTTCACACAGCTACAGTGGTGTGTCAGGCAAGGTGGGTGTTCAGATTTATTAAGGTGGATAAAGCACAACACTCCTAATAAGGCAGAGGGCCTGGCTAGCTGATGAGACTGACTGACCGACGTGGGTGTCTACGTCCTCACTTCCAAAAGTCTTTGTTTCCGCCCGTGGACACGAGGCCTAAAAGTAGCAAAAGTTGTCGTTTTAGTGTGAAGTTCCCAGTATTTGTGTCCGATGTGTCATTACCTTTCTTGTACAGACAACGAGCAGCTGGCTCGGTCGGGGACTAACTGTCTGGAGAACCTGGTGATTCTGAACGGGGAGAAGTTCAGCCCCGAGGTCTGGAACATCACCTGCTCCTGTATGCTGGAAATCTTCCAAAACACCAGCCCTCACGCGTAAGTCCTGAACCACGGTACTTTCAGCTGGAGATCAGGTCATTTTAGTTTCAATTCAATCCGCTCAAAATGTTACTGAACGTCTCGATGACTGAGTTCGTTCAGTCAGTTAGTTATTTAATTAATCGTTACCGGTTTTTAAAACTAAACGCACAGTAGGCTAGACAAAGAAAGCACCTCAGATGGAAGAAAAGAGAGACTTTATTGTCTTTAGACTTCAAGAACTATTTTACTGTTGGAAAGGGGGTCTTCATAAAACTGGGCTGTCTCTGCGGTAGAATGGCACAAACATGTTTTAAATTGTTGCTACATGGCCAGAGAAAAGGGGCTGTGGTATTCCCTTTCGCTTAAAAGGTAGAAAACCTACAACTACCAGAGTGCACTACGCCACACTGGACCAACAAACGCTCGCTCTGGTGGGTGACGTAATGCGAGCACGTCACAGAATTATTATGGCGGCCTGCTGGTAACAAACAATCTTGTATTAAAGTTAAACGGTAAGCTACAATATGTTTCTGGAAAAAATGAGAGAAACATATCTTAAAATGCAGAATCTTGGTTTATATTTGATCAGCGCTGCCTGGTTTTACAGAGAGAGGGACGGCCGTCTCTCAGTCCACTTCTATACTCTTTGTGTCTGTATGTGGAAGTACAATCAGTAGTTGGAGCAACAATAGTTGGAAACAGTTTTGTAAGGTTATTGTGCTTCTGTGGCAGTATGTGATCCCAACACCTGATTCCCGATCTGCCATTCTGTTTGCTTTTCAGTTTATTGACTTGGCGACCAGCTGGACAGGAAGAGGAAACCACAGATGGAAAACATTTTGTAAGAAAATAAACAAATGCACTCACATGATGTAACACAAATTACAGTATGTACAACAGCAGCTCAGCAGATGCTTAAAAAATGATAAGCTGCTTTTAGCCAGTGAAAGTACTGTTCCTCCTGTTCCTGTTCCCTGCCAACCTTCCCACCATATCAGTAGTATGACACTAACCTGTGAATGTCCATGGTGTTTGTTGCTGTTTGTCTCCAGGACGCAGATTTTGACAACCTGTCCCAGAGCAGCTACGACAGAGCTATGTCTGAGAGAGGACACAGCCAGATGTCCAGCGACGACACCTGGAAGGGCAAGTCCAATGCTAGTGAGTACAACACACACACACACACACACACACACACACACACACACACACACACACACACACACACACACACACACACACACACACACACACACACACACACACACACACACACACACACACACACACTGTAGAATTGACATTGATGTGTTTTGACCCTCTTCAAAGTCTGTTTACCTTTTATAAAGGTACAGTTCATTTTCATTTTAAGGTGAACCATCCCTCTAAATTCTCTACACCACTTGTATTTTTCTGTTCTACAGGAGTTTCAGACCAGAAGCTGTTTGCAGGGCTGCTGATTAAATGCGTGGTACAGCTTGAACTAATCCAGACCATAGACAACATTGTCTTTTACCCATCCACCAGCAAGAAGGAGGATGCTGAGAACATGGCTGCTGCACAGGTAAGTTACAACAGCTGCTATACGGATACATTTTATCCCAACGTTGCTTTATTTTGTGATCACATTTTTCGTTAATATTTGAGTAAAGTTGAAAGTGTGAAATAGAGGAACAGCGCTGGAACCGTTGTTTTTCCGTGAAGTTAATGACATCCGACATTTTATTTTTTTTATCTCACTCTGGGATGAAGTTTTTTTTTTTTTTTTTTTTTTTACTCGAGGCAAAAAGTGAGGCGCTCAGCAACGCAAAGCAGCGAGCACAACGCCCTGTGTAATCTTAACTTGTCTGGTATGCTGAGTTAAAGTTTTGAAATGCTGTCCTCCCGTCAGCGAGATGCTCTGGAAGAGTCGGAGGCTGAGGCAGGCGAGGCGGGTTCAGATCAAGGTATGTACAGACACATGACCTCTGCACACCTCTTCAAGCTGCTGGACTGTCTGCTGGAGTCACACACCTTCGCCAAGGACTTCAACTCCAACAACGAACAGAGGACAGCACTCTGGAGGGCAGGTAAATGGAAAGTAAAAAGTCCTCTTATGATTGCTCCGTTCATACATTTCTATTCCTATCTTTTGCACTTTATTCTATATATGTGACATAGAGTAGAATGCATCTGTCTGTTGTAAAACAGCCTTACAATGTCTTATAATATATTGTCTAAACTCACCGCCTTAAAAAGTCTTTAATGAGGCTTAACAGGTAATCCTAATTCTAAAGTTATTAATCTAAAATTTGTATTTAGTGCAAATTCAAAGTCTGTATCACAAACGCTCAGCAGGATACTGTGTTGTTGCCTGGATTATTGAAACTGAACACTTTCAACTTTCGGGTGACCTCTCTGCTGAGAGAATCTTTTCTTTATGCTGTGTGAGTATTCAGGCCAGGCAGTCACACTGAAAATATCTTAAAAGATTTATTTTTTCTAGATCCCTACACACATTCAGCCCTTCTTCTGTTGTGTGTTTTTATTTTTTTTTATTTTAAGCATTATTGGGGCATTTTCAGTGGAGAGATGAGAATATCATAAGGGGAGACAGAGAAAATTACATCCAACAAAGTTCCCTGGCCAGACTCGGACCAGGGACATTGTGGTTCTTTGCCACTGCCTTAAACCCCAAGGCCACCCCAAAATTATTGTTTTGTCATTTTTATTTTTTATAGAGACAGTGGAGTTACAGAAAGGTAAATGAGGGGAGAGAGGGCTATGTCATGCAACAAAGGCCAGAATCAAACCAGGGACGTTGCAGTTATATGTCTTAACCACTAGGCAATGCAATGATACCAGTGATTGTCTCTCCTTTGCCCTCAGGCTTTAAAGGGAAGTCCAAGCCCAACTTGTTGAAGCAGGAGACCAGCAGTCTTGCCTGCAGCCTGAGAATCTTGTTCAGGATGTACTCTGACCTTCAGCTGCAGGACTCATGGCCTGACATCCAGACACGCCTGCTGCTGTGAGTACAACAATGTGTTTGGTCTTTTAGTGGGATTTGTTGATAATAAAGATAAATATACAATATCAACGACACGTTAGGGCTGCTCGATTATGGAGTAAATCATAATCACAATTATTTAGATCAATATTGACATCATGATTGTTTAACATGATTACTCATTGACTTTGGGAAAGATGTTGCAATTATTGAACTTTGAAAACAGTTCAAAAAAATCAACTGTGAAAACACCTTGAACTGTGAAATTTCCCTTCATGCTTTTCCTGTTGAACTTTTTGAATTCCCCTTAAATATATTCAAAAGGGACTGAGAAGTTGTCAATGTTCAAATTTTTTGGCTAAGTCCTGGATCTTCACAATCCTACCTACGGCCCCTTTAATTGCACAGCCCTAAGACACATCCATAAAAAAATTATTTTTTTAACCAATCTAACAGACAGAGAATGCATTGTAAAAAAAAACGTCTTCACAACTCCAGAGTGTTAATAGTGTGTTATAGCCTGGTTAAACCTTAGATAAATAAGCACCAACTGTGTCACACTGAATAGTGCAGCACTGTTTGTTCTGTGTTGAGTGAGCTGTTTTGACATATGGCTCGTCCTTCATTATATATTTATGAACTGTACACTGTGTGTTTTTTTTGTAGAATATATTGGCATGCTAGAGCCTGGTACAAATCACCTTGTGTTTTTCAAAGAGCAGCTGCACGGGAGCAGTTGACTCATGTATTATATCACAAATATGTGTATGTGTGGTGTTCATCGTTAAATAATAACTGGTTTTGGTGCTTTAGTTCAAGATGTGGAGCCTTGGCCTGCTATTCTATGTTATTAAAACATAAAAATACAAATTGTAATGTAGTAGCAGCTCTGGTACAGACCAACCACTTCTGCCTATGCAGTGAGATACGTCAGTTTTGTGTTGGTCATAATGTTCCACGTGTGTGTTGTGTGGTCTCTCTCAGGGTGTGTAGTGAAGCTCTGGCCTACTTCATCAGTCTGACCTCAGAGAGCCACAGAGAGGCCTGGAACAGCCTGCTGATGCTGCTGCTCACCAGGACGCTACGGCTGCCCGATGACAAGGCAGGAACACACACACACACACACACACACACACGCACACGCACACGCACACGCACACGGACACGCACAGAGACACGCACAGAGACACACACAGAGACACACACAGAGACATGTGGAGCTCTGGTTCATATATATGTCCAACTGTGATTAAAGAGAGGCGTGGCTCAAATACCATAAAATGTCATTAGTTAAAAAGGGTGGGGGTCAAAAATGTTATGTACTGCATGCATGTGACCCTTATTTATTTCTTTCATATTTCTATGATTTATAAACCATTTCATAAGCTGTCACCTCATGAACATCATGACTCATGCACTCTTGAGTGCATGATTCACTGATGATTCATAGCAGCCCATGACTCAGGGTTTCTTTCCAGGGCATTTTAATACAAAACTATACAAGTTTTTTTTTTTTTGGCCATGGAGCCAGCTTTAGAACAAAAAAAAAGCCAATACAACACTAACCACTGCATCAACAAAAAACGATAACTGCATTGTTGAAGTGGACTGGCCCGGCACCAGTCTCTTGGGCGAGGCCTGCCGTGAATTTTGGGAAAGTTGTTCAAACAAATCTTAGTTGTACAAATTGTGTTTATTTGCCTGAATGCAAATTTGTAATTCAATGAAATTGACCTTTTAAAAGCAGCAAAAACATGCATAGGTGAAGACCGAAATGTCCTCTCAACAAATTCTTTTTACGCCCTGCTGTGAACTTCCAGCAGCGCCCACACACACCCAGAGCAAACGCCCTTCCTTTCTCTGTCGTGTATATTCCCTAATCCACTAGTTACATTTGGTTAGCAGGGATTAAAGCACATCCAGTGTGTCACTTGGTTGAATCGTGGTGCTAATTTATATGTTCTCACTTTCTCCTTGGTTTCCAGTTCAAGCCCCATGCTTCCTTCTACTACCCCCACCTGTGTGAAATGATGCAGTTTGACCTGATCCCCGAACTGCGGGCCGTCCTCAGGCGCTTCTTCCTGCGCATCGGCTCAGTCTTCCACATCGCTGCCCCCGAGGGGACGCCTGTCCGGACTGCCACGTCCTAGAACGAGTGGGTGCACGAGTTCGGGTGAAGACATGGAGATGATGGGCGGACGTTGTCGACAAATAAAGAGACTTTCCCCCCCTCCCCCTTCTTTTGGACTGAGAGAGACTACAGAGGAACCGCAATGTCAGGAGGAGGTTGACAAGGAGACTGTAGCTTTTCCGTCTCAGTTCAGGAGTCTGTATTAAAGTGTTGAGCTTTCTACTGCACTCAGCTTGTAGAAAAGTCTTTACCCTGTCCTTCCTCTCTTCTTTCTCTCGGGGATGAACAGCACTGTGACCAGCACACTCTGCTGACTGTTGTCATTCATCATCCCCCTGACTCTCATCTCAAACAGTAATGACAAGAAAAGAACTGTAAACAAATAATTTATTGATATTGTATCTGATTTTGATGGTTTGGTTTTCTGTTTTTTAATACTTAACCACAGAAGTATGTCTACATACTGAAAGCAAATGAACAATACCATTGAATTCGATGAACCTTACATTTGCGGCTTTTGCGAAAACCTATTGGCCAACTGTGCCTGTTAGAAAACAATGACACCTTCGGTCTCACACTTATTTTGAGTTTGGGGATCTAATCGAAATATGTTGTAATTTCTGAACCCTCACGTGTCGATGCCCATCCTAAAGCATTGTTTGTCACTTTAATGTTCATGTTCCCTCCTACGTCTGTGTTATTTGGTAGCGGGCTGTTGCCGTTTGTAAAGAGACTGAAACGCCCTGCTGCAGGTGAAAACAATCTGCATCTCTTACAACACTATCGAAGATCTAATGCAGCTTGGTTTGAGAAGTCTCTGCTCTCTGTGACACGACCGTTCTGTTATCTTTAGAATTCCTTGTCCGTGAGATTTAACTTATTTATTTTTCCCACTCGCTTTAATTTCTTTTTATGATTATTTTTTCACAATGATTGCTGGTTTACAATGAAAGGTTGGTTAAAAGACTACTTCCCTCTGTCATGCATTCCTTTGTGTGTTGATCCAGTAAGCCTTACACTAAAGGACTTAAAACGGAGTCAATTCCTCCTGGCTGTAGAATTACAGCTGGCTTTAAAACCCCTCCACTAATCCATCAATTGGCCCCAAAAGGTGACAGTGGTTGTCCATCTCCCACCCTCTTTTGCACATCTGTTGCCGACAGTTAGCTCATGTATTAACACCACCCAGTGTTTCAACTTGGTGTGGATGGTTGGGACGCCCATCAGTGTTGTGTCACATTCAACAGCAGAGTTGAACCACAGAACGGTTCAGGAACAGAGCAAGACCAAAACTCTTATCTACAGAGATACTGGAATCTCTGGATCATTTGCAGTCTATTCCATGCCTTTTTTTCTTTTCTTTTTTTTGAAAGAAGGATGTATGTAATTATTTAAAGTGCATTTAAATATTTTTGAGAAGCATTCCTTCCCTCGCAACTATGGATGTCTACTTCCCTGAAACTAGGGAATATATAAATATATATATATATATATATACAGTAAATGGGAAAAAAAGCAGACTGTAAAGTTTTCAATGTAAGATATAGAAATGAAAGTGCTATATGGTTCTATACACAATATTGTGATGTAATCTTCCAAACATTTGGTGACCTAATCAATAAACCTGAATTCTGATCCACTAGTGACTATTGGGTTAATCCGTTTTTAAGAGCTTTCTTACAGGGAACATTTTGACTTGTCAAGGTTTCCCAGTTCCAGGGCTGTGGTAATGTGCCTACTCGCTTACTGTGACAACTGAACCGAACTGAGCCGTCATTAATATTACCGTACTAGCTAGTTACACCTGTTCTTTTTCCTTCTATGACCACACAAAATAGGATTTGCTCAAGGCCACTAAAGCCACAAAGGCTTTAACCTGAGTTGAGACGTAGCTCTTTAACCGGAAGTCTGTCTTACTGACCTTTTTATATTTGTGTTTTAAAATAAGACATTACGATGTTATTTAATGTCGTTGCGAGAAGAGGAAGTGTGGAAGAGGGATTTCCATAGACTGTATATTACTAATAATAATAATAATAATATAGCTACTGTCTATGGGGATTTCCCGTGTTTCTATATAAAGATGTCCACAGGGTGGCACTGTGCTCAAACTAGTAGTCGGCCTGAAGCGCGCTACATTTTTGGGGTAACAAAGGTTACTATGGAGACCTCTCACACCCTTTGTTTTGGGGCATGTGAAGTGAAAAGCTGCCTTAACAGCTGCTTCATGGATGCATGTAAAGGAAAACGCCATGCTATTAATCCTTAAACCACTCACTAGGTAGGCAACCAATGGGGAATGTGACAGTTGCACTCAACTATCTATTTACACAATTCGCGTTGTGGTCAGACGCCCCCCAAAAAAACATAAACTAACTCGCTTCTAAACAGTCAGCGCTAGCGCTAGCTGGGACTTCCGTGCTGCTAGCCGGTCCAGCTAACGTTAGCTCTCATCTAAAGTCGCAAAGTAACTCGTAAATAACACTCTGGTGATAGGACTAACGTTACATTTTTCCTCCTAATGTATTTGTTGCTATTTCTTCATGTTGGATGAATCTGTCATGACATCTACTTCGCTGGACTGAACAGAGTGAGAGTAAGTGAAGTTACGTAAAGCACGTAGATAAATGTGGGCGGATCTGCGGTAGCCAGTTAGCTGGCTAGGAGATCTCAGTCTCCGGCGTTTTAGCCAGACAGGCTAGCAATGACGGATAAGATTACTCCTGCTGGGGTCTGGATTGTGAGCCACCAGACATGATCTTATGGAGACCACCCTACAAGTAAGAGTTTCTGATTAGGCTACGAATGTAATTCTAATGACTGGTCGTTTGTGTTGGCGAAATTTATGAGAGAAAGACTGGTAGAGAGGGTGGACGTTTCCCCTCTGAATCCAGTTAACGTTACGTTACTTAGCTAGCTAGCTAGAGGAAGGAGGTCGACAGATTTGGAAGAAATACATTTTGAATCCTTCTAGCTTTTTCCGTCAAATCTAATTCTGTGTGATGCAAAGTATACTTGCAAACTGTAGTAAATGATTGTGCCACTGTAAACCACATTTATAGGTTAACAGTCTACGAATGTGCGACTAGCTACACCAAGACTATATGACAGTGACAGCCATCTTCAGTAGCCTAGCTACATGTTCAGTAGCAGCCCATAGTATCTTAAGTATTTAGGCGGAGCTGTGTGTTTCTGCAATGCTTTGCTTAGTTTTGTAATGATTGCCGTTGGGGTGAAGTCTATTCAGAGCTGGAACAGAACAGAGGGTGGTGTCGCAAAGTGGCATTGTGATGCGTTGTGATTAAAGCTCTTCGCCCAGTGTTTATGACAGGAGACTGGAATGGCCTGTGCTGCCTTCAGGGGCTCTTACTAAACCCGTTAATCCTTTTGTAAATTCAATTTCTAAAGTGTGCCTTCTGATTGGAAATACCAAAATGTTTGTTGAAAAAAGAAAAAAGGCATAACGTTCATTTGAAACCGCAGTGACTAGAAGGCTAAAACGAGACGTGCATCAGACGTGTCGTTTATATTTTAGTTAATGATATTAAAAATAAGCTCTGTCACAGATTTTTTTTTTAAGTGAACAAAGAGTGACATACAGACATAGCGATACACCCCGCACAATGTACACAGAATCGAAAAATGCAATAATTGTTTTTCACAATGTTTGTTAGATTATAGTGTACCTAGATCAGGAAACGCTATACCTTCGTCTTCAGTTATATTACTAGATGGAGTTTTATAATAGTATGTGTAACGTTAGTCTTGCGTTTAAAAGCCAGCAGAAACGATTATTCTCGATATGATCGTGATCCAGATATTCAGACCTCTCTGAAGGCGTCGTATTACGTAATAGAGGAGGGCTGGGCCTGCGATGTGGAAGGGAAGATGTGCAAACATACACACACACACACACCGTACACAAAGTGACTACCTTACATTCTTGGATTTTGACAGCATTTGTACAGACAGACTGACAGTTTCGGGACATTTCACAGAGGGAAACGAACCGAGGACAACTTCACTTTATCCAGTACAGCTGGTAAGACATATTAGCCCTCATGTCTTATATAGGCCTGGTCTTCATATTCAGAGACGGCGATCAAAATGTGAATTAATGTTTCATCTGGAGATTTACATCGTAACGCAGATGGGGCTCACACAAACCACGGAGGGCAAGCAGCCTGCAGAGGCAGTATAGTATATCGCTAACATACACTGGTTAGTCTATCTGTTTAAGTTACGGTTCAGATTCCACCGTAATAAACATGAACATAGCCCTCCCGTTTGCTTTGGTTAATATTTGAGCGACTTTCATTACAAATGTTGCTTTCAGGTGCAAGATGTCGAGTCGTTGGTATTCCTGTAGGAGCTGCGTAGTGTTTACATCAGTGCTGGGTTATTAAAACTCGAGCCACGTGCTGGTAGCATGGGACCATGTGGCCATTGTAAACACTACAGCCTTGTGTGTCTTTAACAGCCTCTTTCTGTTTCTTTGAATGACCAAGAATAATGGCCAAAGAGTTTGCTGAACGTATGTTTGTAAGAAGTTGGAATATGTGGGCTTGAGGAAACTACACTTTGCTTGTTTGGCCAAGTGCCAGTAGAGACTATATCGGGCTTCCATTGTGCTGCTAGGAAAGAGTAGAGTATGTATTATGTTGTGTGACCAGCACTACTTTGCATGGAGCTCCCCTTTCATCCGCCTCACACACTAATTATTAGGTCAAACCATTTATCAGCTAAAATTCCAATATTGTTATAGGAAAGGTCAGAGTCCCACATGATAACCAGCAGACAGTTTGGGCTCATCAGCAGGTTATGTTCCTCCCACATCTTTTTTGTGTGTGCCTGCCTACACCAGTTTAATGGGATAGTGACAACAGAAGATGAGGGAACGGCTTTGTCAGGCAATTGCTCTGTCGGATTGTCTTTTGTTTCAGAGACGTAGGCTCACTTAAACCCAATTCATTGGCTGCAGGACACTGACATCCATCTATAATGAAGTACATTTTTACTATAGATTGTAGTAGTATAATCAAGCTATGTGGGGGGGGAGTTTTATAAGAAAAATGGTTGTGTCCTTCTTAATGATCATCGACCAAAAAGAGAAGATTAGATCATCGACTATTTTTGAATTTTTGACAATATTTTTGTATCACTCAGCTCAGCGCCAGAATATTTAGGACAGTGTCAGAAGGCACACGGGAGAATTGTGTTGACAGAAAATCTAGATACTTACTAATTAATATGTACATACTTGGAACATTTTATTTAAAAAAAAAAACATCAACCAATTATTTTGGTGTTTGATTAATCTTCAAATTATTTTCTTGAAAAGTTGCTTTGTCAAAATATGTCAGAAAATAATAGTATGTGTCAATGTAAGTTTCCTGACTTGTTTTATTTGACCTACAGTTCAAAACCCAAAGATTTTCAGATTACTCATACAGTATATATGGCAAATACTTGCATCATATCCTCACAGTTGAGAAGCTGGAACCAGAGAATATAATTTCTGCTTGAAAAATGACCGATACGATTAAACAGTTATCAAACTGGTTGCCGATTTGAATATTCTGTCAATCAAACAAGCAATTAATGGACTAATCATTCCAGCTCTGATATGAGTGCATTTGTAGATTTAATTATTAAGCTTTTTACCATCATAACTCTTCTGTTTTTCAGCTGCTACATATTTTGTAATGCTTTTACATCTGAACAGTAGTAGCTGAACAATGATGTCATTTACATAATCAATAGGGGAGCTCTTATATCCACGATTATTTATACTACATATCACACACAAACTGTTTCTACAAACATTTGCTCGACCTGCATATGTTTGCTCGGAGAGTTTCCGACTTTGAGTTCCTTAAGAGTTCATTGCATTATGCTCACTGGAAATTTAATTACATTGTAAGCAAGGCAGTTTAACTTTATTGGATACTTTTATATGGTCACCGAAGCGTAATGCAACAGCTCATTATACACGGTTGAGAGGGCTAGCCGTGGCAGCCAACATCTACTGTAAGGTTATAGTTATCTTTTGATTCATGTTGTATTTCAGAAACCTGCAGTGTTTTCCCACATGTTCGGCGGAGCATTAGGTGTCCTCACTGAAGAAAATGTTAAATATTTTCAATAAAAAAACGACAATTTTGGACCATTATTACCATATCTGTGTCTAAAACATTGGAAAAGCTAGAGCAGATAATAAAAATAAATTACACTCAAAAAAGCTTAGAGAAAAAAATTGCTAAAGAAGTCCACTGGGGACCAACTACAATCATTAGACCTGAGAAAAGTAATTTAGTTACATTCATTTGGCTTAGGTGGTGCCCAAAACGGCTTGGGTGGTGGGCCTAAGCCTTTTAAAGCGGCCATATTATGCTCATTTTCAGGTTCATAATTGTATTTTGAGGTTGTACCAGACTAGGTTTACATGGTTTAATTATCAAAAAACATCATATTTTTGTTGTACTGCACATTGCTGCAGCTCCTCTTTTCACCCTGTGTCAGGTCTCTGTTTTAGCTACAGAGTGAGACATCTCAACTTCTGTAAGATCTTTGTTGGCAGTCGCACATGCGCAGTAGCTAGGTAAGGCTCACAATTGCTAGCAAGCAGTTTCTCTAACTGCATTCAGTACAAGGCAGGATTAGCCGGGAGAGTCCTTCTAAACGAGGGCGCTCTTCACACTTTGCGTGGAATAGCTGCAGAACAGGGACATGTCGTAGATTATGGTGAACTCGTGTGTGTTGTAGCGGTGTTTTGCCATTGAGAACGAGGGGGCTAACCGCTAGCATGCGAGGGCTAGCATGGTTTAGGCCCCAGGTTTCGGCTAGTGACGTAGAAAGCCGTGCAGATTTTGAACAGCTCACCCGGAGACTGAAGGCAGGTTACATTCAGAAACCAATATCTCACTCCAAACAGCATGGATGTTTTTTTTTCTTCCAAGTTTGTATGCGTGTGGAAGCAGCGGAGACAGAAAATAAGACCCCAAATCCCAGAAAAAGTGATTTTATTTCATAATATGGGCACTTTAATGTTAGGGGAAAACCCTAAACCTGTGCTGTCATACTAAAGCAGAGAAGTATCGGAGCCGTATGAAAGCTGCAATGGTAGCATGGATCATTTGTGTTAATGCATTCCGACCAACCTCCAAACACTGATTATGAGATAATAACCTATTGGATACTGGAGATATCAGCGGAAAGTCAGCTTTGTAAGGAGATTCAAGGGCATATGCTTAAGCGGACAGTATGCAGATCAGCGTGTAAGTAACAGAGAGCCCGGGGCTGAGACAAACAAGGTGCCTAAACGCTCGGTTGGAAGGTCAGAGGTCACTGATTTAGGAGATGGCGACTGTCACGCCAGACTGTCCCTCTGCTCTCTCCTCTCCTCACCTAAACCTCATCCTCCTCACACCACCCCTCCCTTCTCTCTCACTGTCTCTCATCCACACACACACACACACACACACACACACACACACACACTCTCTCTTTCTACCATTGTCTCATTAATATCATTGCCATCTGCTCCATATGTAACAGCCCAATTAGAGAGATGCACTTTGACCCTACCTGTCCAAATTTAATTTGAAAGTCTACAGCCAAACCGGCAGACTGCTCTTTCCACACACACACACACACACACACACACACACACACACACACACACACACACACACACACACACACACACACACATATATATATATCTCTATCTCACAGCATGCTTATAGGCTATCCAGACTTTGACCTTTTGATTGTTTTCTCTTTACAGGACCTGAGCTGATTTGTCAGCCTTGTGTAGGTTTGGTTTTCACCCCCCAAGTCTCCTCTGGATATCAGCTGACCATGGTGGTCTGAACAGAGGAAAGCCTGGCACAGTGTGTGTTCACTCTAACACAGCAAGGCTTGACCGAGAGAGGCGCAGAGACGGACCGAAGCAAAGAGAAAAGAAAAGAAAAAAGCCTACTTAAACACAACATGTCTCAAAACAGAGAACTGGTGGCTTACTACATAAACTATAAACTCTCCCAGAGAAACTATCCTCTCAACCACATGGGACTCATAGAGCCTCCGAACAGGACTGATGGGGGGGAGGCGGGGTTGGTTGAGGAGCAGAGGGTAGCGACGCACGCCAACGGGACTTTGAACGGCACGAGTCCCGGCACCCCGCCAGCGTCCCCCGTACGGCAGCAACAGTTGGCGTCAACGACGAGCCTGGACGCGGTAAAAGAGGCCCTGCGGGACTCGGCCAACGAGTTTGAGCTGCGATACGCCCGCGCCTTCAGCGATCTGCACAACCAGCTGCACATCACGCCGGCCACGGCCTACCAAAGCTTCGAGAACGTGATGGACGAGGTATTCCGGGACGGGGTCAACTGGGGCCGCATCGTAGGGCTTTTTGCTTTCGGCGGGGCGCTGTGCGTGGAGTGCGTGGAGAAGGAGATGAGTCCGCTGGTGGGCAGGATCATTGAGTGGATGACGGTTTACCTGGACAACCACATTCAGCCCTGGATCCAGAGCCAAGGAGGATGGGTGAGTGTCTCTCTCACACACACACACACACAAACCTACATGGAGAAAAAGTGTGTTTAGGTGCTTTTCTCTTCAACATTACTGGGTTCAATTATATGCATGAGGTAAGCTGTATGCAAAATGTCCACGTTGACACTTTTTCTACACAGAACAGCTGGCAGCTACACCGGAATACAGCGGTCAGTTGGAAAATATATCCTGTCCTCGTTTTTTTCCATCTAGTTCTGGAAAGTGCATATGGATGCTAATGGCCTTTGTGGATATTTGATTGGGTTTTTGGTTGTGTGTGCCATTTCTAGGGCAGCCCCCTCCTAGTCGATCAGTCGACTAATTTGGTCATTTTGGTTTTAGTCGACAAAGATTTCTTTAGTCGGTCAGTCATTTTTTCTGTTTTATTTTTACGTTTTTGTGATGACTTATTTAGAATAAACCTATAAGCAACTTCTCCTGTTAACACGAGATTTAAAGTGGTGCTTTTGCGGGATTCTTCTCAGTTTTACAGTTAGGCCTACAGTTTGATTAAATCAATTAGTCGACTAAATCAATTGAGTCGACTAAGAATATCTGTAGTCGAGGACAGCCCTAGCCTTTTCAGATGTGTCTTCTGGTAAATATTTAAAGACCAGCTTTGCTTAAGTGTGTTGTTGTGTTGGATGGTCAGCTGTGTTTCTAGCTACCTGGCCTGACCTCCAGTGGCTCTTTATCATTGGTGGGGAGTTTTGTCTCAGTGGAGAAGGAAAATCAAAGGCATAGTTTTTATTCCATCCTACATATTGATACTTATCTTATGCAGATGGGCAAGATAAGTCAGCATACTAACATTTCAACCATATCCGCCTTCATGAGACTGGGACATGGCACAGGGGTGATAAAAGAGCGGAGGATCAAAGACTTTAGATTAGGTATATCAGAGAAGACCTAGATAACAAGCAGCACTCATGACATAAAACAACCATCTGTGCTTAAAAACGGTAAAAAGCAGAATGTTTGTGTGGTCAGCAGCTGGCTCAGCTGTTCTCTAATTGATCAGCAGCATGGAGCTCAATGAGCTGAATCGAAGTGGGAGCTTAACAGGCTACATCAGGGCTTTGTAGCTCTCTGCAGCCTGCCCGCCCGGGGATCGAAGTTCTCTCATCGCAGGGTGGGATGAAGTCCAGGGCTTTTACAGATAGCCCTTTGTTTTACTCTGGTCAGTTGATTGGCTCTGTGCTTTGTGTTTTTCTTCTTCTTCCACGGTCTGTCCATTTCTTTTTTTGTTCTCCTCCCCCATGCCCTGTTCTCTCTTCTCCTACGTTCTTCACCCAGGCAGCTGCATGCAGATGAAAGCTCCGTTTTTTTTATTCTTATTTTTCTGGGGTTAGCTG
Organism: Perca flavescens; assembly: GCF_004354835.1. Classification (NCBI taxonomy): domain Eukaryota; kingdom Metazoa; phylum Chordata; class Actinopteri; order Perciformes; family Percidae; genus Perca; species Perca flavescens. The sequence continues at coordinate 31,539,970 of NC_041337.1, forward strand.
GAAAGTGCGCTGTCCTTGTACTGACAATCCCAGTGTGTGTGTGTGTGTGTTTGTGTTTGTGCACGTGAGCTCGTGAGCTCGTGAACACCTCCAGGACCGTTAAGGTCAGCTCTTTTCCTTTGTGCCGGCCATTTGATGGTATGGAGGAGAGCGGGGTGAGGGGAGGGGCTGTTTATATTTGCTCCGGCGCTGTACGACACCATGTCGTAGGTCGATCCTATGGAAACTGACACATAGGCGCCTACCTAGATGAGAATCCCTTTGGGCAGACCGTGGCTTCGCTGTTGTTTGCACTGCAGACCTAAAATCTATTTATTTATGTCAATGTTGGACTGGAGATAACCCAGAGGAGGAGGTTATGGAAACCGATGACACGTATGGTATGTGATAGTAAAGGCTCAAGCTTTGCAAAATACTGATGTTAGTTGTTCCTTAGTTGAACAGATGTGGCTGCAGCATCCTTCTTACCAGCCCCCGGGGGTCTTGTCTCATAAATACACTACTACCCCACTTCAGGTCCCCATGTTTTAAGCCACGCTAACAGCATTTCTAGAGATGGCAATGTTGTGTTGTCGGTCCGTCCAGCCACCACTTTGGTTCAGACTGAAATATCTCAACAACTCGCCGTTGTACCGACGCTCATGTTCCCAAAAGGATCAATCCTACTGACTATGGTCATCCCCTGACTTCTCATCCAGCAGGTCAAAATTGGAATGTGTTTTTTTACTTTGGTTTATAACCAAACACACTTGCTAATTAGCAAAGAAAAAAATTCTTTGTGATTGGTGACCCACTGTTTTTTTTAGGCTCATGGGGACTTGGTAGGTGCTAGATTGTACCCAAATTGGGTTAAAATTGACCCAGTATTTTTGAGTGTGTATGATTGCAGGAGACGCTCCTATAGCTAAAAAAAAAAAAAAAAAAAAAACACCACCGAGATGATAATAATAAAATGTGAAAATAATAACTACTTAATTTCATTATTGTTTAGTTGTTATCATATACCTACACATGTGTTTATAGTGTCATAGTAAGTACTTAAATAGGTTGGTCTAAAGATTAATCTAGTTTCATCTTCCTGACCCAATAATAATGTTTTAACCACCACTGTTAACACATCGGTCATGTGTGGTTGGTCTCCATGATCTCATGTCCCTCAAACACATAAACAAATCTACACACTGGTGGCGCGCGTACTGTTTGCTTAGTTGGATGTACAACATCGGGTAGCATGCTGCAGCTATTTGTGGTACACGGCTCGCATGTCAGCGTAACCTCGACTTGGAGAAGTGAATGACTTCATCTGAAATGCTGAATGGATCGCCGTGCTGAGAGCATTCATTGGTGCGGTTTCACTTCTCCTGCTGCCGGATAACGTTGTCTTGAGCACATGATGCCATTTCCTTCCCTGTAAGCTTTGTATCATTAACTTTTACTCTGTTTTGGATTGCCCGATGTTGGCGAGCGAGCAGTCGCTTAGTATTTGTCCCGTGTTGGTTATATAGAAGTTGACACGCTTGCCTCAGGGGTAGTCCCAAGCTGCAGCGGCAAACTAAAATATACAACGCAGTAGGTGGTTTACCGTTACCGTCCTGTCATTTCTTTCTGGCTTCCCCCCTCTTTGTCGCAATATCACTACGTTCTCTTTTTAGCGGTGTGTTCAAAGTCAACCTACAGTTTCCCTGAAATGCACCCGAGTCTCTGAGTAAACCCACATGAGGCTTTGTTGTTTTTCTTTCTTTCTTTATGTCTTTCTCTCCCTTTCTTTCTTCCTTCCTTCCCTCCCCTGACGCCTCCTCGCAGGGATGAAGCACAGAGCCGTTGGCAGATGTGGGAAGCCGAGTGTAGCTGTGAGGCAGGTGTGCCCTGAGCGTAAGCTGATGAAATATTAGTCTGCTCTAAGCAGCAGCAAGGTCACTTTCACTCGGTTGCTCGATCTCTGTCTCATGAGCTTAATGTTACTTCTCAAATATCTTCAAGTTTTCTGTTTGGAGGGATTGTGACAGAAAATGGACAGTTTTTGTGTAGTTGACAGTACAATAATAGAAAATATGATGTAAATGGATGATGTAAAATCAATCTTTTTAAGCTAATCTTCAGGAAACGTAATTGCTGCTGACATCATTTGTTGATTTGAGCTCAGGGCCAGGGGTATTTCCCAAAAGTTGTGAATTCACTGCATGTGTGGTTGTCTAAGCTTCATAATCTGACACTTGAGAATAGACTCCAAGGTAGAATTGCATTCACAAGCCAGCACCTTATTAGGAAAGCTGTAGTTTTTCCGATTCCGCACACAAATGCACCATTCTGTCTCGAGCTGAGACAATTAGTTGAGAAATCGATGAGTAGCGTAACAAAAAATGTATAGTTTCAGTCATTTTTCAAGCAAAATGCCCAACATTCTCTGTTTTTAGCTTCTCAAGGATGACCTATTTGAGGCCTGTCTTTGTTATGATAGTAAACTTAATATCTTTGGCCAGATTTAGTCAGATTAAACAAACTATTTGAATCTCCTTGGGTTGTGGGAAATTATTTTCTGACAACGCTATTAATCGAGACAATAATGAATACGTCACCTTTTGGCTCCGTGAATTTATAATGGTCATTTATGAATCATTTCTAACATTTCATAGACAAAAACCGAAAGTAATCGTCATTGTTTACTAGTCTTGCATTGCCAGACCACCACCTCAGCATTGTGGCGATGGGAGTACAGTTTGGCTACACCGCTTGTTGTTCTGGGATAGTATATAGGGGGGAAAAAACACGCCCTGGCTTGTTTGTATTTCTTTTAAACCAATCACAACCGTCCTGGGCAGCTCTAAGCCCCCAGATGGGGCATCCGGCGCGTGAGAGGCATGCTGGATGTCAGGCTTTATTCCAGCAATGTACATCCGTTAAGCCAGACTACTTGTTTACTAACCCTAATTCAGTGTTTTCACGTCAATTATTCTTCTTCTTTTTTTTTTCCCCAATACATAAATACAAAGAAAAAGTGAGACAGCTGCTGAACTGGTGAAATAGTGGAGGTGGCAGTTAAATATTGAAAAGTGAAAGATGTTTTGCACAGCAGAGCCAACCTCGCTGTCACGAAAACTGATTAAGCCTCAGCATAAATGATCCCGCCGGAGCTCATTTTCGTTTCTCCTCAGTCCAGGATGCTGAGATATTTGATGGTAGCTCGGGATGTGAAATAAATATGCTCAGCCATATTCTCCCTCCACAGCCTGTGGTGTTAAAAATAAAAATAAATAAAAAAAACGCAAGAGGAAAGCCATATATAGTCAGATAATAAACGTTGGCAGGCAGCGGAGGTAGAAACAGTGCCATCGACCTAATAACGCTGTTTCCAGCAGAGCAGGCGGTGGCAGTGATTACTCAGTGGAGATTGAGGCGCCTTGGGGTGGGGGTACGGGGTTATTACCAATTATAGATGAATAATATCTCGACCTGCTACTGGGGGAAACAATGTTTTTTTCCCCTCTGACAGACTAATAAAGGCTAAACTCATTTAGAGGAACCACGATGCCACGGTCTGGGGGAGCTTAGCTGTAACTGGATGGGGATGAGGTGGTGGTGGAGGTAGGGGGGGTTCCAGTAGAGTAACGAGGAAAAAAAAGAGACCATTATCCCAGTTGTTCTGCTTTGTGCTGTCGACGGTCTTGGTAAGGTCAAGGAAAAGTTAACTACAAGAAAAATGCCCTCAAGATGCGAGTCTGTCTGTATTGCCCTGTTTTCGTTATTATCGCCTCTGCCACTTACGGTAGTACACAGTACATATTATTCAGCACTATAGCACTTAAATAATAGGTCTGGTGATCTTTTGTCATTTTCTTGTTGTCAACAAATGTCAAGAAAAGACCCAACAATAATGAACTGATCCAACTAACATATTGTGTGTGTATCCCAAGCTGATTTATCTTATTCCTCTGTGCCATAGAGCTCCATTGTTCTCCAGAGACTATTAAAAACACTGGCAGACATGTTCCTTCTTTACCATAAACACACACACTGTAGTACTACTTTTTGGACTCAATCCCACATCCAACTTACCATGCACGGCAGGTGGATTCTCGCGATATCGCGACATGTCGCACCAAAACCCACCGTGTCGGGCTTTAAGCGAAACCGTTTGTGTCCGAACAGCAGCGAACCGAACCAATCGGCTTCCAGGTGGGGAGCTAATGGCAGCTACGGGCGTGGTTTAGGCGCGTGCGACGGCAGCGAGCGTTCGTTTTAAAACAACAGTGGCTGACATGATAGACCGATGGAAAGGTGATGGGCTGAGAGCCACAGAAGTAGTGTGTAGGGAAGGGAAGGGAAGGGAAGGGAAGTCGGAAAAAATATTGAGCGAGAGACAGGTTAACGTTATTTGTTATGGCCCGTCATGGGACTTGTTGTTGACAAAAACAAAGATATACAAAACAAACGGTATGTTTATCTATATGTGTGATTATGAACGTATGCATGCTGGCTGTACTGCAAAGTGGGGTAGACACTCGGGCTGTAATTAAAGGGCCATGGAGGGTAAGTCCATTGACTTGTTTTGACGAGGGTAACACCTGAGCTTCCTTTGTGCCATTCTCGTTGACAGACTTATATTCTCTCTCTCTCTCTCTCTCTCTCTCTCTCTCTCTCTCTCTCTCTCTCTCTCTCTCTCTCTCTCTCTCTCTCTCTCTCTCTGTAATTAACATGCACATAGGATAGGCAGTTAGATCCACAGAGTCATCTATCAGACTACCCTATTGGAGAAGAGCAGGAAATCTCACCCCTGGGACCTATCCAGCCCGCATCTATCCATCTCTCTCTCTCCTCCCTCCCCCCTCTCACACCGCCCCCCACCCTTCATCTTCTATACGTTTTTCCCTCCGTCTCTCTCCTGTGTCCTTCCTCCTCCTCTATGTGCACCCCTCCCACTCCCCCCGATCGATTTCTGTCGCTTATTTTTCTATCTGTACCTCCCTTCCTCCTGCCCCCTCCTCCTCCTATTCATCATTTTTGAGCTGCTTTATTTCCACCCTTGTCTGCCCTTCCTCCCCTTTCCCTCCTCCTCTTCTGCATCCATCTATCTCTCTTCCGTCTACTTCTCTTCGTCTACCTTACAGATTACAGTTGCTGAACAAACATATTGCAGAGCAGACATGCTACCACATGTCCCGTCAATCTCGCCTTTTGCCCCCGTGTACCCATGTTCCACTGCTTTTTCCCATTCCAGTTTGTTTATCAGAAACACAGACCTCCCCCGTGACATCGTCACTTGGCTATCGATTCCTCCTGACTTGATCCCTGCTGACTAGGCCTGCACTTCCACCCCGACCTGTGCAGCAGCCACCATCTCTAGATCTTTCCCTTCATCCCATCCTCCTCCTCTTCCCTTTATCACTAATGGCTCATGTGTGGCTAATTAGGAGAGATGTTTTTTTTTTTTGTTGTAGCTTCCTGGGGTGTTTTGATCATCAGGCAAAGTTTCCATTAAATGATTGTGCGTGTTTGTAATCGAACGCGTGGCGTGGGTTGTTGTTGTTGTTGTCTCATCCATTTGAGCATTTTATTGTATGGTGGCGCGCTGCAAAGGGGAGGGGACGGCGCCAAGTCAGACTGGCCATGTGACTACCAAACAAAGGACTCGTGGCCACACACACACACACACACACACACACACACACACACACACACACACACACACACACACACACAGAGAGGAATTTGCCTTACTGGATTTTTAGTTGTGCCCACAGGTGTGTTGGCGCTTTGCAGAAAAAGCCGTTGCTGTAAAGGACGCACTGATCTAAAAGCGACTTTGTCATTGTCGCAGACCCAGACAATGCTCCCGAAAACCTCTTTTGCATTGGATCAATGGTGGCCACTTTTGTTCTCGCGGCATCAATAAACGCCTCAGTGTGGTGGGCGGTTCTATGCAGATTGATCTCTGAATTTTTTCATATGAATGTAGCTGCTCAGCCGTGGATGTGTCTCTATTGTTTTTGTATGCATGCGTTTAAGCTCACGCATTAGTTGTTCGTCAGCTTTGAGATCCGCCGTGTGTGTGTGTGTGTGTGTGTGTGTGTGTGTGTGTGTGTGTGTGTGTGTGTGTGTGTGTGTGTGTGTGTGTGTGTGTGTGTGTGTGTGTGTGTGTGTGTGTGTGTGTGTGTGTGTGTGTGTGTGTGTGTGTGTGTGTGTGTGTGTGTGTGTGTGTGTGTGTGTGTGTGCACTCAGTGTTGTGTGTCAGTCGCAGCTTGAAAATGACAGCAAACAGATTGTGTGATTCATTTGCCTACAGCTCCATGACAAGAACATCAGGGACATGTCACATGTTTTTAAGTGTGTTTTGGGTGTGTTTATGCGAGTATGTGAAGCTATAGAGAGAGCCTGTTGTTTGCCTTGAAGGAGAGAGACTTTGCCGAACCATTGTTATGTGTGGTTGTAGGAGGTGGCTACATTCCGGCAGGATCATTCGGTCTGCCTTTTGCTCTATTTGACTTTTGACAAACTGGTGCAGAGGACAAGAGGACAAAATGCACACACTACAAAATTTCAGATTTGGATTGATTTAAGTGAAAATTTGCAATCACTTTATTGTGATATACTGTATATTAAAGAAGAACGGTGTGTAGTTTTGATTCATAGTTATTTTAGCTCACCAAACACTGTGTGTCTGTGTCTGTGTCGAGACCTGTAGCCCTGGAACATCACACACAGCAGCCTCTAATGACTACATTTGCTGCATTTAGACTGCATCAGAATCTCTCCGTCTCTTCTTTCTCTCATTTAGAAACACACACTGGTGTCAAAGCAGCGAGACGCCCCTATGTTTCATATCCAGACGCTGTTTATGTATACAGGACAGACATCCAGCTGTGTAATAGATGAGCGTGTGTATGTGTGTGCCTATGCTGCCAGCACACTGCAGAGCGTGGAGCTATTAGAGCGGCTTTGCCAGACTGGTAGACATCAGAATCCCACTGTAGTGCACCATTGTGTGCCCCCCCTCCCCCTGGAAGTGTCTGGCAACGTGTGGCGGCCGAGAATGAAGAAGACGAGAGGTAGAGAGATGCAGATGTAGACAGCGATGAGGGCAAACGGAAAGGAAGACGAGGCTTGTGACTCAGCTAGATGAGGATGCAGTATGTAGGCTAATAGGTTACGCCTGCATGTATGGTGCAGTTTGTGTGTGGTGTACATTTCTGTATGTGCAGCTCACATGTTGTATGAGGAGAACAGCTGGATGAGTAGACACTGCATTTGGTTGCCTACGTGCTGCTCCACTTCCCCGAGCCTTAGTCGTGAAATCAGGTCACAAGTCTTTTTTTTTTTTTTTTTTTTTTTTCCTTCCTCTCCTTTTTCCCCCCTCTCCTCCTGCCTGCGCGCCCACATCCTTACCCTTTCTCCTGCGACAGATTTTCAATTCTTGCCATCTTCTGTCTTCATGCAGTCGAGTGCGAACCCTAAGCATCTGCCTGCATCCCTCTCCCCTCTGATTGCATTTCGTCCCTCTCCATCCTTCTTTCTCCATCCGTCTCTTCCCTGCTCTCCCCTCTCTGTCTCTCTATGCTCATATCTGTGATCAGATTATGAGGCATATCATGGGATTAGTGAGTCTCATGGCATGCATTAAAGTGGGAGAACTGAGGAGTTGATAGAGAGGGTTGATGAGTATTTCATGGTAATGCGGCAGCCAATCTCATACAGCACAACGACTAAATGATGATAAATGGCATCAATGCCATCATCGTTATATTCATCACGGGCTTGTTTGAATGGCCAAGGGGGTTAAGCAATGAAGTCAAAAGATATCTTCAGTGGCTCTGCAGATAATAGAAAGAGAGCAGAAAGATATTCATCTCTGCTGAAGTGATTCTGGGGAATCGGTTTCTTTCATGTTGTTGAACTTCATGAAAAAGCACAGTAAGTGATGGGAAGTGTAGTTTCAAGGAAATCTGTCAGCAAGCCTCACTACTGCCGCTCGCTCCTCTCTCCACATACTTTTGTCCTCCATGGGTTTCCCCCTTTTTCATATTCCAGTCGTTTTCGTCATCCTTTTTTCCCCCCGCGGCCTGCTTCACCCTTGTTCTTTTGTTCTAGTTTCATCTTATTTTTCTGTCTCACTCTCACTGTGTTTTGTGTCTTTCGTTCTGTCTCGTTTGTGGAGAGAGACAGCCCCCAGAGTGGGGCAGGGAACAGATTGGAGTCTGAGCCTCCATGTCCTGACTCATTAATCTTCTCTTTAATTCATGGTCTCACCGCCGGCTCAACACGTGTGTGCACGCACACACATATGTACATAGACGCACACACAGCGCCAGGTCCAAAGGAGACAAAGTACATACAGTACATTGATGCTGGCACCAACACCAGTAAATGTCACCACTGAGGGGAGGTTTAATGATTCAATTTCCTAATTTTTCTTGCTTCCTTTGTACTACTTGGAAATGATTCATCACACTTCAAACCAGTTCCGTTCCTCCTCAACACCAGCATGGATCTCATGCTTAAGATGGCAGTGATCGGGCCAACAACGTGAAATCAACAAGAGTTTGAAATGGCTCAATGACTGATTAACGATAACCTACCGCGCACGTCACTGTTGTGCTGTAAAGCCGCTCATCCTCGTTCCCCCAGGAGCAGTTTTTCAAAGTCCTGCATTTTGGCTGAATTGCTGCCTGTCAGCTTATTGTTTAAAATGTCTTGGTTTCCTGGTCATATAAGTGCAACAGAAAAACAAGAAGTGGGGGACCACATCCAGTGCAAAAAGGACCCTTATTTATACAGGCGAACACTTAAATATAAAATAGCTACATAGGCGATGGAAGATAAACTTTGGCCACATAATACATGCACATTTTAAGCAACTCGATTCGAATGGATGCGCTCCTCTTCAGGCATCAGCAAGTGTAATATGTATTTTTCATATTTTCCTCTCATAGGGGGTGCATTTTTCATCTTTTTGACTGTTAGCTTGAGCAGTACGTCTGTTTCGATTGTACATAATTCCCATTTTCCTTGTGTTTTTTGCCTCAACTTTGCCCTTGGTATTATCCAGCTCCTGCTCTTGTCACTTGCTAAAGTAGAATCATGAAGGGCATCCGTTAAAAGCCTTAATTGTAAGATCTGACTGTGCTGCGGGTTTCTCTGCTTATTGCTTAGCTCAACAGAAATTCCTACCATTCCAGGTCATATAGGATCTTTGGTAGTTGGCCTGACTCCCTTGTCCCAAAATATTTTTTTTTTTAAATGCCCTAGCAATTTTGATAAGGATGATAAAGGGGCGGAAGGCCTTGAGGAGGAGCAGGAAGAAATGGAACTCGTGGAGAGGATGAGGACATTGATAAAGGAGGAAGAACAGTCACTCACATTGTTTCTTTTTTTTCTTCTTTTCAACTGAACACAGATTGGATCCTCTGACAAGACTGAAACTGACACCATGCAACCACTAGGCCACTAGAGTACAGTAGTAATGAATACAGTAATTCTAATCATATGATGGCGATGACGCTCTTAAGGATGAGGGGGATGGTTATGCTGCATTTAATCTGTGAGATCATTATTTTATGATACTGAACCAAATTTAGGCTGTGTTGAGACTGACCTACAGTAAGCACTGCGTGAAAAAGGGCAGCCCCTTCATTTTTTTTTTTTTTTTTCAATGAGACTAAACTGAGGTAGTGGCCTATGCTATCTCATCATATTAGATAATCATACCTCATGCTCTGTGTCCTTTAAGTGGCTTTTGAACAACATCCAAGCGTGCCTTTTACTCAGGAGTGAATTTTTCTATCATAACGGCCGGGTTGACAGAGTGCTTCCTCCCAGCAGGTTCTTCCACTCGTCTATAGAGGCGTTCGGATGCTCTGTCACAGTGGCCATTTGGTTTCTTGGTCCCCAGCCTGGCAGAGGCTCTTGTTGCCCAGTCACTGAGTTTGGCTGGATGTCCAGCTCTATGACGAGTCCTGGTGGTTTCCAAACATCATCCTTTTTACCTAATAGACTGTTCCTCAAAGCTTTGGAAATGGTTTTCTACCGTTGCTCAGCCTTGACATAATTTGATTGCGGAAACATGCAGAGAGTTTCTTGGGGTGAGTTTCTTCACTGTGAATTGTGGTAACTTACATACACAGGTGTGTGCGTCTTTTTAAATAACGTCCAATTAATTGAAGTTGCCTCATGTCGACCCCTGTCGAGATCTAGAGATATCTCAAAGATTATCAAAGCAAACAGGATGCACCTATGTTATATCTGAAATGCCAGAGTGCAGCGATTATTTACATTTCAACTATGTCTATTCTTTAGAAAGACCATTAATGTGATTTGTAAGCGTGAAAATGTGGAGGATTGGATTTATCAAATACAGTAGGTCATTCAACTTGAGTGTATTTACTCTGCGGTTTCTTTTGATCTTGCTGAGTCACTGTGATCTCATGATCTGCTAATGGGCTGATGCACAATGTAAGACAGAGGTCACAGCACACACACATCACATCCACTTACTGTGTGTGGAACTTTCTACACCCTCTCTTCTTATTTGACATCTCGTTTCAGCAGCTAGGACATCGTGTCCCGTCGCCGTGTTGCTGTATACCGTATTCCATTAAACAAAAACACATCATGTGTTGTGTTCAACGCTGCGCTGTAGGCCCGCGGACACGGCTGTGTACTTCAGTGTGTCTGCACAAGGACATGCTGTGTTTGCGTGTAAACATCCCAAGTGTTGCAACTTGCAGAAAGTGTTGCTCAACTACAGCCGGGACGGATGACATTTCATTTTTAGGTGTATAAAGAGACCTCTTCTTCTCCTTGTGACTCTTAAGTACCATCAGGCTTTGGATCACTGGCTTCTTGTGAACTCTTGAACTGTGATCCTGCTTTCTTTTTTTTTCCCTCCCTCGCCCCCTGTGCTCAGATCCTTTGCCGTCTCACTTTGGGGATGCCTCAGAACCATTTTTACTTTTTCTGTCCTTAGTTCTAGACAGCCCTCTAAAAGGTGTGGAAATGGATGTTTTGTCTACGGTACACTATTAAAGTGTTAAGCTGCTAAGTTAGAACATTTGCCTTAAAATTAGTGTAGAAAAGAACCGGACAAGAACAACGCTACCTTTTTTTTGACATTCCGTTCATTTACGGACTGTGCGGTTGATGCCTTTATTATGATTCAACACATTCTGCTCATTCATGCACTCGCACATACAGATATGGCCTTCATAACCCACACATAGGGAATTCAAAGTAAGTGTGTGTGTGTGTGTGTGTGTGTGTGTGTGTCATCATAGAAAAATGCCTCCGTACCACCCCAATCTCACCTTTTTTTTTTATTTATTTACTTTTTTTAATTTCTTATTTTTATGTATTTGACTAGACTTATTTACTTAGATATCTTATTATTATTATTATTATTATTATTGTTGTTGTTGTTGTTGTTTTGTTCCCCTCTTATTTTCTTCCACTCATTCCTTTACTGTACTGGAAATCACTTGTTTTGAAACTTTATGCTAAATTGTGTATGCTCCTTCTGTAATCCTTTTGTTGGACAAGCACTTCAATGGACAATTATTCTAAGATCTGGATTTAAAGGGACAAATTGGGATGGTTTGTTGGGTGGGGGTATCTTTCACATTGGTTAGTATCTGTATAACACAGCCACGCTATGTTTGTATACGTTTGGTCCAATATGTGCTGTAGAAAATGCTAAATGGTTTAATGGAAAATCATTAAAAATTGCTAAACAAGAATTATAGACATGCAACAAAAAAAGGGAAAATGCCTCCGTTAGTGATTGATTGTTTTATTTGTTTTTCTCTTCCCTACGATGCCCAGCACTGCACAGAGGATGACCTCCTCCAGTTCCAGTAACTTTCCACTTTTACCTCATGTGCCTATTTGTCCCCTCTCTCTGGATGGGACTGGTTCAAAGCTGGTTGACCTAGATTGTTTTTGTTAAGTCATAGATATTCAAAGGGAGTGTTGCACACACACACACTCAAAGCGGCCCTTATGTGCGAGAGTGCGTATGTGGGTCCAAGGGAAAGGGCCTTTGTCAGCTTTCTATCACAGTAGAGAAGTTTCCAGTTAGCAAACACTGAACCTTCTGGGTTGTGAATGGGAGCTATAGCTTTCTTTCTAGCGTCAGCACCGTTTCGTCACAGACACCATGTCTGCGTCATTCAACCAGTTTCCAGCTGCCGCTTGTGGCCAGTGTGGCATGAGCGTCATGTGCTCTGCGGGTTGCTAGAAAGTGCTTCTGTCTGTTAAAAGCGAGCTGGTTAGGTCAGATGTTGCACACGAAGACAGACTGACTCTGAGTTTTTATTTTTTTTTAAAGAAACTTGTTCGTACCGCTTTAGTGCGAATCCAATGGCTAAATATCTGAGCTACGACTAGCTACTCTTGTTTGCAATAATGATGTAACACAAAGTGAGAAATGCCAATCCCAAGTTCTCAAAGACGTCTTCACTACTATTGTGTTACAATAGGATCCAGTTAAGTAGTATGCATTTTCTTTCCAGAGAGAAGAGCTTTGATCCACAGTCAGTCCAAGGTTCCTTCTTTAGGGAGCAGCCCGCAAAAACTGGCCTTACAAATATTGCGCTTCAAAATTATACGAATCTCTTTACGGCCAGAACCGAGAACTTTTAAACTTTTAAATTAAAAAAAAATAATAATAATATAGGTTGAATCCTAAAAATCCTTACATTCAAGAATCTGGAACCAGCACATGAGTTAAGGAGATGAACAGATTCCTCTTATCTGCTCAGAATAGCCCGATACTATCTGCAGCATTCAGCTTGACATATTGAGTGTGCATACAATTGCTAATATTAACGCACTATGCTTTTTGAAAGTGTCACCAAGTTATTGAATTTCAATTCATCTCCAGCCCCTTTTTGTCGAAAAGGAACAGGATGTGATGTATTCGTGTGTGTGTGTGTGTGTGTGTGTGTGTGTGTTGTGGTCAGAGGGTTTCACCATCAAGGTATTTGAGAGTTGCAGCTTGTTATGGTGCAACACCGGCGCAACCGACAAGTCAGAGCTGATGAATAGGAAGCTGCTGCTAATGATCCTTAAAATGTTCCTTTCTCCACATGTAGTATCGGGCCATTTATCAGCCACTGTGATGGACCTACAGGCCCAGACACACTTGCACACATCGCTCACGCTAATCAGCTGCTCTCCGGTAGCCGTGGCAACCAACTGCAGAATCTACCTTTCCTCTGCCCCTTCACTGTTTCTCCACCTTTCTCTCTTATAGCCAACACTTTGCTTTCATGGGCTAATCCTTCCCTCATCCTTTTTTTTTTTTTTTTTTTTTTTTTTGTCTCCCGGCTAACGAAGAAAGAGAAAGTTAGACGGATAGAAAAGCAGGGAGAAAAAGCCCCGAGACGCAGCCTGAAAGCGATGTGCAGGCCGCTGCCTAGCACCTGATTTCCTCTGGGAACGGAGTGGAGATAAAGAAATAAAGGTGTGACCGTGTGAAAGGGAAAGAGAGAGAGAGAGAGATAGTAGATAAAGACTGGGTTTACCTGTCAGGTGGGACTTGGGGAGATTTAGCATATAAAACCAATTGTAGTGCTTTCTTGACTTATAGTGAGCTGGCTCGTAATACTGGTAAAGAAATGAAACGGTGGGGTCGGGGGCCCTCAGGCATTCTGTTGATGGTATATTGAAAATACAATGAAGATATATTTTCTGATTCCCAAGTGAAGAAATTAAGGTTATTGGTAGATAGCTAAACAGAAATAGCTGACAGAAAAGTCATTCTTTTTTTTCTTTTTTTAATCTGTACACATACTCAGTAGTGGAGAAATAAAGCACAAGTGGTGTGTGTGTGTGTGTGTGTGTGTGTGTGTGTGTGTGTGTGTGTGTGTGTGTGTGTGTGTGTGTGTGTGTGTGTGTGTGTGTGTGTGTGTGTGTGTGTGTCTGTGTGTGTGTGTCTGTTTGTGTGTGTGTGTGTGTGTGTGTGTGTGTGTGTGTGTGTGTGTGTGTGTGTGTGTGTGTGTGTGTGTGTGTGTGTGTGTGTGTGTGTGTGTGTGTGTGTGTGTGTGTGTGTGTGTGTGTGCACTGTTGCTATATTGCTATGAACACACCGTAGTTTACTTTGAGTCAGTCCCACAGACCCCGTCCTGCTGTCAGAAACACTCCAGAGCACCAAATGGGTATTAATCCTCAGCTGAAATTAGTCCCCCAAAAAATGCACAATGTTCTCCTGTTTGAGGAGTGTTTGAAAAAACATACAGTACTCATCGTTTTTTAGAAAACTCTTAAGCCTTTTTTAATGAACATATTCGTGACCTGTCTTTGAAGATTTACTTTGTTAGTTGGAAACATTGGGCTTGGGTAGAGAGCCACAGACAGGCTGGTGAGGTCGCAGAGAATTGAGAAACACCTTTACATGGATGAAAAGTGCGATGGATGGATAGATAGATAGATAGATAGATAGATAGATAGATAGATAGATATCTCTATCTATAAAAATGGGCACCTGGTTACCTCACCTGGTAGAGCGGGCGCCCATATATAGAGGTTTACTCTTCAACGCAGCGGCCGTGGGTTTGACTGCGGCTGCATGTCTTTCCCCTTCTCTCTCCCCTTTCATGTCTAAACTGTCCTATACAAATAAAGGCCTTAAAAGAAATGTCCCAAAAAAGTGCTATATAAATAATAGTAAATATTTTTTATTTAGTAAGTAGAATAATAACATGAACACTACAGGATCTTTGTCAGTCTGATAAATAACTTTCTTCGGCATTTGAAGGAGCTGTCCTTTGCATCCCTCAGCACTACATGTCATGACATGTCCCTTTTTACAGGTGTCAGTCATGTCAGTGTCAGTCACCATCACAAAGTGCTGTGGTTTGTTCTCTACACCCACATTCCTCCCGTGTTTCAGAGAAAGGGATAGGCAGCGGTCAGACTGGCCCTTTTGATGTAAGATTTCAAATGCCGCAGTAAAACATTGACTCACATATCATGATGTACAGTACAGTGTAATCACATTACGTCATTATTTACTGAAGTACCGTGTATCAATCCCTTGTGACTAATTCCAACAGCTTTATTTAAGTGCAGCAAATTGCACATGCAGTCATTGTCTTATGAGCAACTTTGCTCCAGTGCATATTTCAACTCAGCCTCATGTTACATACACACACACACACACACACACTCTCTCTCTCTCTCTCGTTTTGTCTCACTTTGACTTGTGTATCTGGCCATGTTGCCATCTGTGTCATAAGTAACATTGCTAGTCCATTTTTGGTTGTAATTAGGGGTGGGGGAAAAAATCGATACAGCATAGTATCGCAATATTTTTCGTGGCTGTATCGATACACAGAGGCCAACTATCGATCTTTTATGATACATGTGTTGGTCAGTCTGTCTGCTTGATTATACCATTTTGCAGCAATAAAATTGAAGTGAGATGAACAAACAGAGAAATGTTTATTTTTAAATTTTCCTTTTTGGGGAACTCATTTGAAATTGGGAAAAATTTGAAGTTGGGAAAAAAGGTAATACATTGCAATATATCGCAGACTATTGCAATATGTTTAAAATCGCAATACTATCGTATCGTGACATAGGTATCATGATATTGTATCGTCAGGCCTCTGGTGATTCCCACCCCTAGTTGTAATGCAAGAAGGTCAGTTTGATCTTTAGAAATTAGACAAATTGACTCTTGGCTGCTTCCTTACAGTTATAACCAAGTCCTTTGGTAGATTGGGTTGGAGGAATGAGGTGGGTTGAAGGTGAAATTCTCACCTTGAGTGAGCCGTGTATGAGGCCAAGTGGCCTTCACTGAAACTTCCAAACCTGCTTCCGTGTTGCTCTCAGTTACAAATGTTTTTTATTTGGAAACCAACAGCAGAGAGGAGAAGCCTACATGGGCTTAGTTTTATGAATACATTATCAAGTGCATTTTACATATAGCCTAGCATAAGTTATTGAGTGCCTTTTTTTTATTTTGTTGTATTTTAGTTTTTATCTTCTTTGAGTTGTTTTTGTGTACTGTATTTCGTGATTTTGTATTCTAGTTAATTGATTAGTTTCATAGTTAGGCTTGCTGTTTATAAAAGAGTAATCTGGTTACCGTTTTTCTTCATTTTTCTTACAGTTAGTAAAGTCCGTCTCTTCATACTATCTAACAGCCAACCCTGTCTATGGCGCTCCGCCTCGAGCCCATTGGGTCCGACTCTTTAAAAGCTGGTCACAAACATTATAGTTTCACATTAAGGGAAACCTGAACCCTAACACAAGGCCCAACCCTTTCCTGGCACAGCTGGGCACTGTAGTTATTAGCAAAAGTTACTCAAACAGGACAAAAGTGTGATTTTTATTTGGGACTATTTTCATCTGCGGATTAGAACAAATTTGGTGCTCCAGTAAGTATTTCCAGCTGCAGGACGGTGTATCTGGGATTGAGTCAAAATAAACTACAGTGACCACGTTCATCAGGCTGAAGAAACATGTCATCCGGTGCAACAGTGTGGCTCATTGGTGTGTGTGTGTGTGTGTGTGTGTGTGTGTATTTATTTATTATTTTTTTATAGTTTTTGGACAACATGGAGTTCTACTAGCCTCGTGAGACCGTCCTGATCTCGCGAGCTCCAGTTTTCCACTCGTAGATCAGTCTGGCATCTTGAGGCAGAGAAAATTTGGAGCCGTTAGCCAAACGACCGGGCCAATCAGCGTTGGTTTTGAGGTGGGTTAGGTGGTGATAGACCGATGGTTTATCCAATCAGCTAACCAGTATTATCAGCCAGCGGTAGCCCTAATTCTGTTAGCCGCTCGCTAATGCTTTTTTTCTCTTGGATCCTTCTTTTGGAATATGGTCCGGGAACCTGAAATGGTGACTTTTATTCCTAAATTCTCGTTACACAAATGGCAAATCTCCTTTACCGACATGTTGCTTGCATGCTGAGCTTACGAGCTATGCTTTGCCTGCAGCAGCAGGGGCGGGCTTGTGGTTGTATTTTTATACGCTTCGTGGATCTGATTGGTTGATTTGGCCCGTCTATCACCAACATAGGCGATAGACAGATGGTTCATCCAATCAAATAACCAGTATTCCGCCCCTTCCCAAAAGTTCTCCAACGGAAAGTTCCCAGATGGATATGCCGAGCAAATGCGAAGCAATCCATCTGGCGGAGTCAGGTTAGAGTTCTACGGCATAGAGGAAGAAGATGTATCCGGCTTTAGACACACAGACTTACTAATACTTGTTAGTATCGGCACTTGAGTGGATTTGTTAACACCATTATATATTTTCTATGTTACTGTTGCGATGATGCATGAATTGAGCGTTCAGTCAGTTTCTGGTTAAGGCCGTAGCACGGACCACAGAATTGAGGTCATAACATTGCACCATCTCTCCCCCTTATCTTCCACCAGCACATTCAAGCACTAGAAATTCTTAGTAATTTTAGCCAGAAAGCTAAGATTACTTTCCTCAGAAGCCCCACCCAGCAACATACTGCAGCAGACATGACGAAGTGAACACAACGACACCCTCCCTCCTACGGAAATATTTGATTTAGTAATATTGTAACTGCGTAGTCACATTGTTCGCGAGTTTCCTGATAACTCTGTGACCGGTCAGTTTCATTGTTCAGGATTTAGGCTGAACTTCCAGTGTACCACCGGGTGTGATAATGAATGGGAGGAGGGTGAAGGGAGGGAGGGGGCAACAGAAACTACGCACTTTAGCTTTAAAACTCCTGGAATGCCTGAGGAATGATACCCCTACGCCTCCTCGCTCCTCCACGTCTCTCTCTGTCAACCACCTCTGATTTGTGGCGGTCAATCCCCCTTTACATCTTGGTATCGTTTCAGTTCATCTCGGGTCTGTTCCAGAAAGTGGGTTTAGTGAAAACTTCAAAAATAATCTTAGAATTTCCCAGAGCCAAAGGTTAGTTTTAATATTCCATTTTTTTTTTTTTTTTTTTGCTCGATCAGTCCAGACAGGAAGATACTCAGTTCTCGGTTGTATGGCAAAGAAAGTTTGATCTTTTCTGAAAACGTTCATCTGCTGTATCAAGACCTGTCGGAAGTCAAGGTGACGTTGAAGACAAAAATTAGACAGATATTTACTCTCGTTCTCTCCCTTTTGCTGCATCGATGCAGATTTTAATTTTAATTTTATTTTTTGTTACTTGCCATCCACGTGGTTAATTCAGGGTGATGAGTTTCCCATCTCCAGATTAATCCAGGGTGAGGTTCAGAGTTATATCATCTACTTTATTACTCACTGTTTCCAGCAAACTCCCCCCCCCCTCCTCCCCCATGCATTCTTTCTGTGATTTACTGATAACCTCTCTTCTGTCCTTTCCATCTCTTCTTCCTGTCTCCTTTCTCTGCAGTTTTCAGTTAAACCCCCTTCTATAAAAACCCGTCTGTCCCGTCTGTCGACTAAGAATCTGATCACTTTCACATTTGTTCAGACGCTTTGCTCTTGAGCCGGAGTGGACTGAGGCGAAGCGTGGACAACATGAGCATCATCACTAGTGACTCAGTGGCTCGTGCTGGGCTCAGCTGATCTGGTTGCTGTGTTTTGTGTACCAGATTTAAGCCCGACTGGCTCCTCCTTGTGGCCAGACGTTCACACTGCGTGTGCTCTGCGGAGGAGGAGGAGGAGGAGGAGGAGGAGGAGGAGGAGGAGGAGGAGGAGGAGGAGGAGGAGGAGGAGGAGGAGGAGGAGGAGGAGGAGGAGGTCCTAGCGCTGAGTTTAATGATGTGTATTCTTCCTTTTTAATCGAGGAGCTCTTGTTATTACTGTGCAGGTGGTTTTAGGGGCTTTTTGGTAGCCGTGAAGTTGCCTTACCTGCGTGGCTGCAGTGGTGGGTGGAAATTTCCACATGTGGCTGTGACAGTCATACAGATACCCAGCTGATGTGGCTCAGCAGCCCTCTGCTCATTTGAGGCTTAGAGACCTTTACAGAGGGAATCTACCTGACCCTCTAAACCTGCCTGCGGCTTCTTCTTCCTTCTTTTCTTTTATTTTTAAATGGGTAATTTTGGGAAGTGTGTATATGTGTGTGGGATTGTTTCAGATTTGAATGTCCCGCAGTCGGCAACAAAAGCCCCGGTGTTAACCCTTTCCTTTCCCCCCCTTTTTTTTTTTTTTTTTCTCTCTCTCTCTTTTCTTCACGTCTGCCAGGAGCGCTTTGCCGAAATCTTCGGGCAGGACGCGGCGGCAGAGAGCCGGCGCTCTCAGGAGAGTTTCAAGAAGTGGCTGCTGGCGGGGATGACCCTGGTGACCGGGGTCGTGGTGGGCTCCCTCATCGCCCAGAAACGCCTGTGAATGGAGCTGCACGCCAACCTTCCCCAACACTCATGACCCTCTCCACCTTGCCTCCATCACTACCCCCCCAAACCTACACGCCGCGGGAGTTAAATTGAAGTTTGTCTCATGAGAAACTGCTGACAAAGTTTACTTTATCCCCCCCACACACACACACACACACACACACATATGTTGTTGAACCTTTGCGAAAAAGACACGAAGAGGAGGAAGCTTCACTAGTATTCGCCTCTTCCACCTTGATGAAAGATTTGTGGTTATACAGAGACAGACATGTTGTTTTTTCACACGTTTTTCCTTTTTTTAGTTCTTTCTCCACTGGTTCTTTGTTTGTATTCATTAGTTTTAACAAATTTTGATTTTCCCATTTGTTTTTGGGGGGTGGGGGCTCATAAGAGGCTCCGAGTCTCCAGCCTTCACAGATGTAAAGAGCCGGTGCGTTCGGGGGCTTGGCTGCTCTACATGTCTCGTCTTGAAGCTTGTTTGGACGCCCGTCCCCCACAGACGGCTCTCTACGTGTGCCATATGGAGAGTGAAAATAGGGGGGAGGACGTCGCGGCCCCCCCCCCCTCCCGGAGCAGCATTTCTAGTTCCCGTTTCCTGCCAGCCATCCTGATCACCAACCCATATAGTGTCACCCAGGATACACTGATTAGTTTGTTGTCTCGCCCTGTGCGTAATTCCTGTTCAGTTTTGTGTGAAAGGTAAATGAGAAGGATTCAGACGTTTTAGTTAACAAAACACGGGAGTCTTAAACTAAATAATGGGAAACTAACTCCTCTGCTTGTTTGTGTTTGTTTTGGTGCGTTTTGGATTTGTGAACCATTAACCCTTAACCCCCCCTCACCCCCTCCCCCACACTGCTCCCGCTGGTCTGTGCTTTCTGGTCATACTGGGCCTCGATCTGATCCCGTTCTCAGAAATCGGGCGCAACCGCAGTTAACCGAGCAGGGCGCCGCGGCTCCGAGCGTCCCGTCTTAACTACACAGTAGCTGAGAAATGCAGCAAATAACCGTAGCAACGCATACAAGACATAGAGCAGCACCGGTCACAGCGGCGCGCCCCGGACAGCGTGACAGGCGTGGAAGTTGGATATTTGGGGCGTTACGTTTTTTTTTTTTTTTATTTTTTGCAACACTTTATTTTAACCTGCCTATTTAGCATTTCTGAGCAGTATATAAACATTAAATAAATGGTTTACAAAACACTATAATAGTGTTTCTTAATGTATTTGTCAACAATGAAACTTCTAATAAAGAAATTCACCATATTTCAGTTTACAAAAATAAAACTACTACAGCCCCGCCGGACCGTAATCTAGTTGGGCACTGATCCAGCGCTATTTGAGATATCTTGTCCTGTCCAAATTATTATTATTATTATTATATAAAATGATGTAACTGTTCATAGTCCAGTTATACACTAGATGCCAAGTTCTAAGTTAGAATTGTTGGAAAAAATACATTAATAAACACTTGAAATATCCTTATTTCTTTACAACTACATTATAGTGTGTTTGGGAAATGTTTCACTGTTTTCTGACTTTTTATAGACTTAACAATTGAGTAATCTAAGCAAAAAAGACCGTTTGTGTGCAGCCATACTGGTTTGTACTGCTTAATAGGGTTAATATAAAGTGTTGGACTTATTTCCGTGCTATTCTTGCAATAAAATCCTAATCATGTGCTGCAGTGCTCCAACAGGAGACTGATGTTCCTCTTATGTGCTAACTCGATAACCATTCCTAATTCTCCACCCATTAGTCAAATCTCACATTCATCAGTGACACAGTTATTCCTCATGTTATCACCAGAGTGAGCATCGTAGCCTTTTGAAGATCGATGTAGCGAAGTGACGGAGCAGCTGCCTTGGAGGCGACGATGCAGTTCTGCATCACGCGTTTTTGTTTGAGTTTGATCAGTGTCGAAATGTGTCTGTTTACCATCTCGAGCCAATCGGAGGCTGTAGGACCGTAAAAGTTTACACCCAAACCTTCACATCTCATCTCACGCACATTCACTCCAAGTTATCCATGCAATGCTTTCACAGTTACCCCCCCCCCCCCCCTCCCCCAAACTTCTCCTCCTCCGTCCTCCCCAGACACCTCAGAGCTGTCAAATCTCCATCCGCCTCCCCTCCTCGTTCCCCCTCCATGCAGCTCCACCTCTTCCTCTGCGAGGCTGTCACTGCACCTAGTCACGTGTGTCAGTCACAGCTGGCACCCGCAGCTCCATACAAACACGTCTACACACACACACACACACACACACACACACACACACACACACACACACACACACACACACACACACACACACACACACACACACACACACACACACACACACACACACACACACACACACCAACTTGCCACACACACGCCTCCTAACTGTACACACACACACCTGCCAGTCTCGTGTAGTCCACGAGAGGCTGGGAGAAGGAGACCTCGTCTTTGTTTCTGAACATCTTTAATTCAAAGTCGGAGGAGTGTTTGTCGCCCTGGCGTCTCCCGCGCCAACGACTGGCAGCTCGATTCATTTACCGGGAAGGGAGGGAAGGTCACCCCCCCTCCCCTCCCCTCCCAGTGCGTTAGACTTGATCTTATTCCAAATGCTGTCTCCAGCTAACAACAGCAACAACAACACGTCCTTGGGTTCTATTCGTATTTGTCGTAGCAGCTCAGTAAAGCACAGGACAGGCCGGTGCCATTTCCTCATCAAAGAAAGGTTCAGCACTAGATTCATTTAAAGGAAGGGACTGTTTAAAAAAATAAATATATCATCCATCACTACATTGTAGGGATGTAACGATACATTTAAGTCGCGATTCGATACGATTTATTTATTTTTTTTTTACATAATGAGCTGCAGACAACTGAAAAATGTTCCTTTTTTTAAATTTATTTAAATGGTACAAAACAACAGATGTGTCCTATTTTTCAAAGTGCAACTGCAATGGTATTTTATCTTGAATAACTACATTTAAATGAACGATAAACAATTAGATTTTGAAAACAAATCCCATATCAAAATCAGTAAATAAACTTCAAATGAATAAACCGAGGACACATAGTGCCGTCTGAAGTCAAACGAGTGAAATCCAAAGCCGATTACGGCCTAAGGCGTTTTAAAAAATTGCGTCGCAACTTTTCACCTTTTACGTCGATTTTTTTTTAACCGATTCACGCTGCATCGTTGCATCCCTACTGCGTTGTCGGCGCGAGGGTCCAGCTGCGGGCTGGGCCTCCGTCCTCGTAGCTGGACTCCTCTCTCTCTCTTCGTCAGCGTCAACGTTTTCATCCTCATAGTTCAGAGTCATTTCCATTCGTGGATTTCTCTTTCGAAACGTATTATCCTTGAAACAAATATTTCACCCAAAAAAAACCGCCTGCATTGACGATTGAAGAGCGTCATGCTCTAAATGCTCGTGTCCTGAGCATCCTATGAGCCAAGGTCTGCTCTCTTACATTCCAGTACAGTATATAAATATATTTTTCTAGCGGATGCCCCACAAAGAAGCTGCTCCAAGGCTTTTCTCTGCCGTCCCGGCCCTCACCTAAACAAGTTCCCTTCCTGTGTGTGTGTGTGTGTGTGTGTGTGTGTGTGTGTGTGTGTGTGTGTGTGTGTGTGTGTGTGTGTGTGTGTGTGTGTGTGTGTGTGTGTGTGTGTGTGTGTGTGTGTGTGTGTGTGTGTGTGTGTGTGTGTGTGTGTGTGTGTGTGTGTGTGTGTGTGTGTGTGTGTGTGTGTGTGTGTGTGAGAGAGAGAGTGAGAGCATGCCTGTGAATTTCTGTGACAAAAATGTTCTTGAAGGAGGCACAAATCGAGGAAGTGTCACAGCATCGGCACGGCCCTACATATATGCTAGTTATTTAAAGTAATTAGAATAGTACATTAGCTTAGTAACCTATTTAAGAAAATCAGAACCGATGGCTTTTTAAACATTATTTATATTTGGTGTAAAAAGCATAAACGTGCCCCTTTTTCAAATGGCCTTAAACTCCATCTTTGCATTAATATGCATTGTCATTTGTTGGTTTTTTTTGTTGTTTTTAGGATTATTGGACTGCCACTAGACAGGAAATTGCAAACAAAGAAAGAAAATATTTTCAAAAAGTTAGGTCTCTGGTGCCTTCTTGCTGGCCATAAAGAGTACACAATTAAAGATCGCAACCATGTCCAATCGTCTGTGTGTCTTAGAATGCCGTTGTAAAAATGTTTAATTACACTGAACCTAATAAAGCCAATGTTGGAGGATGTACTGAGTCTGCCTGGTCTATTCCAGAGTCTTGGATAGTGGGTGGGTGTGTTAAAGCATGTCTGCATGAAGAGATGCTCTTTAAGACATCTTCAATAGTTCAATAGTTTAGGTGTTTCCAGAAGAAGAAATGAGCCTGAAGAAAGTTAATTTGTACGCCCAAAATGACTGCTCAACTGATGCAAAGAAATGAGTTTCTAAGCAGGCCTCTTAGTTCAGTGCAGGGGTCTTCAATGTTTTTTTAAGCCAAGGACCCCTTAACTGAAAGAGAGAGAGCAGGGACCCCCTACTACATATTGTATTTGTATTTATATGAAGTTGCATATTAAAGTGGGCCTACAGTAACGTTTAGGGCGGCCTAAAGCCTTTATACCTTTTTGAATAGAATACTAAGTGTGACAAAGGCCCTGTCACTGTTGGATGGCACATGGTAAACATACTCAGGTCACCAAGCACCCAGACAATTAATTTGCAGTCACACTTTTATACATATCATTCAGTAACACCGTTACCAAAAATACCACATTAGTTTAGTTTAGTCAGTTCAGTTTATTTATTATTATTTCTACTTTTCAAACTATGTTACTTAACCATTAATTTGAACTCTTTCTCCTCTCCAGTCCCTGGGTCTGACCCAGAGTTGAGCTAAAGTGCTGCTTTCATATAGGGCCTACAGCAATCACACTGATGGTGGGAGATACCATGTATCTAGGTCATAGGTGAGGGTAGATTTTCTAGTTGAAAATGGTGTTTTCGAAAGTAAGATGAGTGGAAAATGATTTGTTCAAGAATCTGTTTTTGTTTATTGTAGAAACTAGCAGTGAAATTCTAAATGTGTAAATGGTAACATAATTGAAGCAATTAAGAGTCAGTCGGTCTAGTGGGAGGGGCTTAACATATATAAGCCTCTGGCCAACTAAGCAAGGGGGTTCAGTCTGAGGGAGGCTACAATCCAGACAGGTGATGTGAACTTTGCTAGTGGAAACCTTGTGTAAAAATATTTCTTTGGTTATGTTTTTTTTTTTCTGTGGACATCCTGCGGTGTTTCACCACTTTTTTGTAAATAAAAGCACCTTCATGTTTTGCAACTCAAGCCATCATGTTAGCGACTTCTTTGTCCAGATTCCCAACACTCTCCTTAACACTAAGCTATTAAAATAGCCTACTAATTGTTGGCATAATTTTATAAATCATGTTTTAATGTTACACATACATGTGGCACAGGGAATCCTTAGGATGAACTGTATCTGTGGATGGCCTTAGTGACTACATTGCCTACAGGCCAGTAAGCCTATCATCAGTGGGGATTTACATTTGCAAATAATATGTTGGATTTATTGTTAAGGCTTTTTAATTTTTGAAAAAAACATAATTTGGAGGCCCCCCTGCATTGACTCTAAGGACCCCCTTAGGGGTCCCGGACCCCCTGTTGAAGATCTCTGCTTAAGTGTGTTGCTGTTTATGTGCATGCTAACAGTTGCTAATTGGCACTGAATGTCACAAGTTGTGCACGTTCTAGGTCATAAACCAAAGTATTAGGCAATATATTCACTAGATACTAAAAAGACATTTCATTCCAAACCACACATGTGGGTCCACTCAGGGTGGGGCTAGGGGAGCAGCAAAATCTGTGGAATGGTCTGTAGAAAAATGCATTTTTTTTTTTTTTTTTTTTTTTTTTTTTTTTTAAAGCACCTCACATTATTTAAAGAAATGCAGTGGTGGTAGAAGTACTCCGATCCTTTCCTGAAGTAAAAGAAGCAATACAAAAATATATGAAGTAGAATTATGGAAAATGTGTAACTTCAAACCTGCATGTTCCATTGAAATATGCCTCCTTTGGACTTTAAAGACTTAATTACAGACTAAAAGGACTTAAGAGGGAGGTTGTTTTCTGTATCACTGACCAAGTGATAACGTCAGAGAAGCTGATCAAATATTTGCTGTGAAAACATTAACTAAGAAGTATAGTTGGGAAAATAAATTAAAGAAGTGGAGTACAACATCTCCCTCTGAAATGTAGGAGTATAAGTAGAAAGTGGCATAAAATGGAAATACTCAAGTACATGTACTGCAGACTTGTACTCCATTCTCAAAGATAGTTACATCCCACTCAGATTCTCACTTCTTTTACATTTTTAAATATTTTTGGCTGCTTCTCCCCCGCCCCCCCCCTTTATTTGTAGTGACAGATAGACAGGAAAGGTGGGAGAGAGAGATGGGGGATGACACGCAGTAAAGGGTAGCAGGTTGGATTCGAACCCGGGCCGCTGCAAAGGACTCTGCCTACATGGGGCGCACGCTCTCACTGGGTGAGCTAGAGGTCGCCCCCAGATTCTCGACTTTTAACGACTTTTTTTGTGCACTGCTTTTTAAAAATCAAAGAATTGGACAGAGCTGGCGTTAGGAAAAACTTTATTATGATGAGGTTACAACAGGACGGACACAGTTCTCACCATGACAGAAGTGGTTGGAGAGGAGGCCCCTGGCTGAGAGCAGGAGGTGGCACAGAGTCAAATGGCCCCAGAGATGGTGACCGTGGATAAAGCTCCATCCTTCTAGTGGTTTGACAGTTTTTGACAGCGCAACATTCAAAATATGTGACTAACTTTGACAGCAGCGTCACAGAGTGGAACAAATCCACGCTCTGAGGGGACAGCTCGGGACCCTGCGCCACCTCAGCCACAGTCCAGTGGTCCCTTTACTTCCACTGGCCCTTCTCATAGTCCCACTTGGCTGAGAAGCCCTCGATGGGGTTGACCTTCATGTCCAACATCCTCTGTAGCTGTTTGGCCTGCCACTCCTTGTCAAAGGTCCTGGGACGTGGAGGGTAGACTAGAGCAAACAAGGAATAGAGACATACATAGCGCTTCAATGGACTTTGAAGTGTAGTAGATATGCAAATGCGTGCATGATGCTGCAAAAAAACAAAGCATGCGAGTAGCGTCAGAGCTTTTTTTGCGCTTGGTAAAAACTATTTTAGCAAAATGCCATCAAGTTCCCATTCAGCCAGCCGTTTGACAGCAGGTAAAACGGTAAAGAAACTGAAAACACACTAGAGCTGCAAAGAGTAATCGATTCATTGATTGGTCGTCAACTATTGAATTAATAGGCAACTATTTTTAACTCGATAAAAACAGTTTGAGCGATTTGCTATGACTTTTTTTCCCCGATTTCAGCTTTTTTTAATTTATTTATTTATTTATTTTAAAAGGTGAATATTTTCTAGTTTCTTCACTCTGACAGTAAACTGAACATCTTTGAGTTGTGATCAAAACAAGACATTTGAGGACGTCATTTTATAGACCAAAAAAAACTAATAAATTAATTGAGAAAATAATCAACAATGAAAATATATCGTCCGTTGCAGCCCTTGGTAACAGACCTCTCTCACATTGGACATGTTGAGGTGTCAAACACCGGTGTGGAACTCATAAAGTCCATTTACGGGGCTCTGGTTTTGTACGTGCTGGCTAACTGGTGAGGCTTACTGGGAGACTTGAAAGGAACAGAGCTACTGTTAATGGTGTTAGGAACAGCGGTGCTGTACCTGCTACGATAATAATATAAGTGAAAACGTCTGCTGTGGAGGGGATCTGTGTCACCAGGGGCGTGTTCAGTCTCAACAATTATTGGTTGTGTCACATGTGATACCCAATCAGTGGAGACGTGTCCGTAAACTAAACACGTTTGGTCAGGGCTGAACGTGGCCCCAGGTGTGCCATGTGTTTTTTAGCACCATGCATTGTCAAAAGAGATGGGCCTGTCCTTTCAGGGTGTAGAAGTCAGACTTACCGTAGGCTGTCTGCCACCAGACCAGCAGGCCAGTGAAGCCCAAGAAGATGAACATACCGCCCAAGACCGTCTTCCACTCTGCCGACGGCCGCTTCATCTCCGGGTAGGTCTGATGGAACGCGAGCCGGTACACTGCGAAGGACACGAGAGACGGGTGAGATAGAGGGTCAAGAAGAGAAAATCGGCAAGTGTACCACTAAGAATATGGAAATAGTATTGTGTCACTGTTTATATGCACGACTGTCAAGTATCAACCTGAAAATGAGCGTGATGGGTGTGTCCTTTAATGATAGAGTTCTCTTTGCAGAGCTTAAACCACACACACAGAGAGTCATTAGGCAATCTACAAAGACATGAAAATAAAACAAAAGCTGCTCTGTATTTTAAAATTGGGGACTCCTGCCTCATCCGTGAGTCTGTCATACACACTTCAGCCTAGCCAGCGGCTGGGCCATTCATCAGAAGCACCATAAGCTAAAAATCGTCGTACAAGGCCAGAAGCAGAAGCCCTGAACGCAAAATGTGTGGCGTCAAG
Source organism: Perca flavescens (assembly GCF_004354835.1). Classification (NCBI taxonomy): domain Eukaryota; kingdom Metazoa; phylum Chordata; class Actinopteri; order Perciformes; family Percidae; genus Perca; species Perca flavescens. Next base: position 31,567,848 of record NC_041337.1, read on the forward strand.
ATAAAGGCTTCTGGCTCAACCACATCGGATTTTAAAAATCAGGCAACTGAAAACGCGCCCCGATAGGTGAGCAAACTTGGACTTGTGAGCGTCTGTTAAGATCTGGATCTGTAAAATAACCGCTACTACTCCCCAACATTCATCTGATAGATGTAGTTGGAGTGGGGGTGTGGGGGGGGGGGGGGGAAGGGGGACCGAGTACCCAGGGCCCTCATGTGAGGAGGGCCAAAAAAGATGCTAGAATGAATAGCTGTGGATGCAGGGAGGGGCCCATAGAAAATGCCTTTCTACAGTTCCCAGAATTTGGTGCTACGCCCCTGCGTTAACGTACCATGAGACAAGAATACTTGCCCAAAAGTACAGGTACCTCAGAATTGTACTTTACCGTTCTTCAGTAAATGTACACTTTCCACCCCTGGGTGCCCTGTGCTTCTGAAGGAATTGTGGTCTACGTATATTAAGTGTATTGTATTAATTTGAGGTGTGTTTTCATGTCGTTTTGTTACGGTGCGTTGAGTTGTTGCTGTGTTGTGTCGTGTCGTTGCTGTGTCGTGTCGTTGCTGTGTCGCGTCGTGTCGTTGCTGCGTCGTGTCGTTGCTGCGTCGTGTCGTTGCTGCGTCGTGTCGTTGCTGCGTCGTGTCGTGTCGTTGCGGTGTCGTGTCGTTGCGGTGTCGTGTCGTGTCGTTGCTGTGTCGTGTCGTTGCTGTGTTGTGTCGTAGTTGCTGTGTCGTGTCGTTGCTGTGTCGTGTCGTTGCTGTGTTGTGTCATGTCGTTGCTGTGTTGTGTCGTTGCTGTGTTGTGTCGTGTCGTTGCTGTGTCGTGTCGTTGCTGTGTCGTGTCGTGTCGTTGCTGTGTTGTGTCGTGTAGTTGCTGTGTCGTGTCGTTGCTGTGTCGTGTCGTTGCTGTGTCGTGTCGTTGCTGTGTTGTGTCATGTCGTTGCTGTGTTGTGTCGTTGTGTGTTGTGTCGCGGTCGCTGCTGTGTCGCGGTCGCTGCTGTGTCGCGGTCGCGGTCGCTTGCTGCGCCGGTCGCTGCTGCGCTGTGTCGTTGCTGCGCCGTGGTCGCTGCTGCGCCGTGGTCGCTGCTGCGCCGTGTCGCTGCTGCGTCGCCGGGTCGCTGCTGTGTCGCGGTCGCTGCTGTGTCGCGGTCGGGTCGCTGCTGTGTCGCGGTCGCGGTCGCTGCTGTGTCGGGTCGCGTCGCTGCTGTGTCGGGTCGCGGTCGCTGCTGTGTCGCGGTCGCGGTCGCTGCTGTGTCGCGGTCGCGGTCGCTGCTGTGTCGCGGTCGCGGTCGCTGCTGTGTCGCGGTCGCTGCTGTGTTGTGTCGTGTAGTTGCTGTGTCGTGTCGTTGCTGTGTCGTGTCGTTGCTGTGTCGTGTCGTTGCTGTGTCGTGTCGTTGCTGTGTCGTGTCGTGTCGTTGCTGTGTCGTGTCGTTGCTGTGTCGTGTTCCACCTCAGCAGCTCCACAGTCCGAGCCCGCGAGGAGAGATGAACCTACAGGCAAGCTTCTCCTCCTGGCTCAGCTGGCTCCAGGGTCCTTTCTCCTTCTGTTTCAGGCTCTTGTCGGCAGCAGTCAGGACGTCGGTGTAGGGTCTGTCGGGCAGAGGGGTGTCCAGGCGGTCCACGTACATCGGCTGAGACATGTCCACTGCCTGTGCCACCTCTGGACAGACAGAGACAGGAAGGGTCACTTTTAGAACCAACTGATGCAACAATGTGCAGTCAAGAGAATCCTTTTAAAATGGGAACATGTGTATCCAGGATCACGTGTCTATGATGGTACAGCAGCGCCATCTGCTGGTTTGAGACTTGAGACTGAGGCCTCCTGTTCTGGTACGCCAGTCTTCTGAACAATGGGGGGAAGTTGCATAAAGTGAGAACACCGAGTGAGTGAATGACTGACTAATCCAAATTGGTTGATTTGAATGTAGTTTCATGCAGCTTAACCTACTGCTGTCAACCTTTGCTGTGTTTATACCAATTCAGCATATCATTTCCAGGTAAGCTTTTTGAAAGAATAACATTCTTTTTTTTTTTAAGTCACAGCTAGAGTCACAGAGCTGTACACAACCACTTCTGCTGTCCCTCTCTGTATTTACAGAGTCAACATTTTCCCTTAAATCTAAAAACTTCGGAGGCATCTTTTTGGTAACAGATGCTATCAAAATATAGTATGCAGTGGATTGCAGATTATTTAAGTAAAAGTCAAATATTCAAGATCTTCTTCGTGACAAATACAAAATAATTCTCATAAAAAAAAAAAAATATTTTACTTTGACCTGCCTGAGCTTTATTTTGGTACACGTGCTTGATTTTACCATGTCTGCAAAGTTCCGATGTACGGTGAGTTCCCAGACCCAACATCTTGATGTGGGTCTGGCTTGTCAGGCTACAAGAACTATAGTCTAAGCCAGTGTTTCTCAAATGGGGGCACGTGTACCCCTAGGGGTACTTTGGAGGACTGCCGGGGGTAAGTGAGATATTTAACAAAATGTTTAATAGTTACAAGGCTGTTGTCCAGAACATTGTTCCTCTTTATGTAGACTTTTTTTTCTTACCAAAAATGTGACATTGTGTCGCCTTCTTTGGACAGAATCTTGCCTTCCTTCCTCTATTGTCTGCTTTTTTTCTTCTTATGTTACCGTGAAGTTTTTGATATTATTTTGACCTATTCTTGCCTTACTTCCTTCCTTCTACATCTTTTCCCAAGTTTGTCTTTTTTACAGTTTCTCTTTTTGTCATTAGCATTTAAATGTTTTTTTTCATTTATTTTTTTTATTACAAGGCTGTTTAGTAAATCTATCTGTAGGCCTACTGTTAATATACACTTTTTTTTCCCTACCAAAAATGATTAGCGCTGGTCAGGGGGTACTTGGCTTAAAAAAACAACTCAAAAACGGGTACATTATTGAAAAGAAAGTTTGAGAACCACTGGTCTAAGCCATCAAATTATAAAATAGGCCTACTCAAAATATTCACGTTAAACTCTGACTATATATTAGGACTAACTAGATTTATTCTACTGATTTAGTGTGTTCCTGAAGTTATTTCCCGTTTGTTTGTAGTGTAACCGAGAGTTTCTTATATTGTTTAGACTCACCGTTTGACCCTAAAATAAGGACACGGGCTTCCAATGCCGGAACCAAGACGGCATTGCACCCTATACTGTCTATGCATTGCACGTCTCACTTTATTTCTTCCCAACACAGTCAACCGTCAGAAAATACAACGCTTTCTCCATTTCCGTTTTTCCCTTCAAAATAAAAGTTCTGTTTACTACAACTTCCTCCTGAGCTTCAACTGAGAGGTTACACAATAAAATAACTTACAGTAGTTTTTGACCTTCCAGAAAACAGACTACATTCTTCCATTGAGACCATTTTCAGGAAATGACAATTATTTTGGTCAGGAACTCAAATTAAGAAGCAAAGTAGCTAGGGGAGAGCATACTCTTTTACTCGTCTTCTTTTCTGTGTTTCATGACGTTAATCTGTTTCTCGCACTCCTAAAAGTTCCACACTCCTTGGCTAAATTATGCAGAAATTTATCGCTATTCTGATGAAAAACACAAATTCGATAGGATTTTAAATGTGTAGTTAGTTAGCTAGCTAGCTGTTTGAATCTGGATCACGTTACCGTGACTCGCCATCCTCGCGCTGTTGGTAGTCAAGGCCACGGTTGCACGTCTGGCAACCAGACTTCCCACGCGCCCTGCAGTCAGACGGAGCATCTGAAAACAGGTCGGGAAAAGATAAGTACACTTTTTTTTTTTTTTTTGTATTCAAACAACACAGGCATTGTTTTTAAAGTCCTGCCGGGTTACCATCTTAAAAACTAAAATCATCTTGATTAAATAAGACTAGTGGTGCACCCTGACAAAAATGAATAGACCTACATTAGGTTATTTCAATATTCTGTGGTCGGTTGTGTGCTGCTTACAGTCAAAAGCGTCAGAAGTATATTTAAGAGTGATAAAAGACGGTGACCTACTTCAAGATGAGCGTGGACCTTTTTCACAGCAGCCATTTTTGACTTCAATAGTAGGAAAAGCACAGCTGAAATTGATAACCTTAACGATGGCTCAATTCCATCAAGTGTCCCAGTAAGCTATTTCAGTGATTCAGCAAACAATAGCCTACCAGGGCCTCTCCTAAGTGGAATGCAGCCATCATTAATGGGTTTGAATACACCTGTGCTTTTCCTACTATGACATGTCAACATGTATGCCGTGAAAAAGGTCCATTAGGCTTAGGTAGTACAGATTTCCAAATACACACAAAAAAAATTTAATTTTTCTTAAATTTCTTCGTTTCTTCATTTTACTTCTTTAGTCTAATTAAGTTATTATATTCAACAGCTGACACTAATGTTGCCTTCAGGTGCTGTCAGAAAAAAGAAAAAAATAGTAATTGGCTTTAACTTGTAGGCCTACATTCTCTCATGACATGAACCCTTTGGGGGTTGTTATGAAGGATAATATGTACAATTTAGGGAGCCTGATAAGTGGTATAAGTAAGGTATAAGTGCAGAATTTTACAGTTATTCATTTGTCTGATGCTTTTGTCTGAAGTAGTGCTAAACATAATTTTATTTTTATTTTTTCCAGTTTCTTTGACTAATAGTTTTGTTTACATGTGCAGCAACTTACTTTGGACAGTAAATGCCAAGCCCAATTTTATTTTTGCTGCAACGTAAATTGTATTGTAAGCAGGACAAAAGCACGACAACAAGCCCCATTTATGACTCTCAGAAGAGCACTTGAAGGCAGCAATAACCACAACCAACAGTTCTTTAAGGCATGGGAGATGACAGTTATTTTGAACTGTTGTACACACACAAATATGCAAACTCTTCATTTACATAAAATGATTCTTCTCTATCTATTGCTCATTATGTTTTATGTTGCAGTCTTGCACATTTCATTCGCCATTGATCCTATTTTAAGAGCAAACAGCGGACATACTTATCTGTCTGTGAGTTGTTTTTCACAACACTGAATCAGAAGATCTCCTTAAGTGCTTTATAAAGGTGGCCTGGATCAATGCCAAAGTCTGGCCACCTCATTAGCTTTTACTGGTAAATACACTGCAGTGTAACAGAATGAAAAAGCAGGGTGACCTTTTGATAGTTAAGATATGATTGGTGAATAACAATTTTAATAATATTATTTGTATAGCACCTCATAAACATATATACACATCATTGTAGTAGTGAAAGTAGAAAGGACAGGAAAAACAGTTCAATAAATACATTTAAATTAACTGGTTATAGGATAAAAACACAATGAAAAAGACAGCATCACATAAAAGCAAGTCTGATAAAAATATGTTTTAAGAAGTGATTTAACAGAAGTCACTGATTCAGCAAGCCTTATCTCCTCGGGCAGTTGGCTCCAAAGCCAGGTGCCCTGATGGAGAAGGCACGATCACCTAAAAATAAAGTTCTTCCAAAAGATATTATACATAAGCCAGTGTGGCTCATTATTGACGCTCCAATGAAAAGGGCATGGCTGTAGATGGCAGTGATAGTTACCAGGTGTTTTTGCAGGGATGGGTGATGATACCAGCATTAACGTAAAAACGCAACAAAAACACTGTGTCCCAAGGGAAAGTACCGGATGAATTCACCCTGCATTGATTTTGGAGAGAGTTTATGTTCACAGTCTGTGATTTAAGTTTCGGGAATAAGGTTTGAGTTATGCAAGGATTTCTCTCCTATTGCTTTAGTCTTTGTCCTTACACCTGTCCTTCTGTTGCACACACACACACACACACACACACACACACACACACACACACACACACACACACACACACACACACACACACACACACACACACACACACACACACAGCAAATTAAAATGGCGGACATTGGCATTTAGTCAATTTAAGTGTTCAAGCTGACCTTCTGAGAGAGGCAGAAACATTGAACCTGTTGTACACATATTTAAAGAAAAATACTTACTTTAAGCCATACAGTATTTGCTCTGAATCAATTTTTTAAATAAAAGATACTGAAAGAAGCAATGTTTACTCTCACTAAGTGTTTTATATTTAGCACTTTGAATTGCCCTGTTGCTGAAATGTGCTATTCAAATAAAGCTGCCTTGCCTTGCCTTTTAGCCCTGCCGGTTTAAAAAATGTCATGGATTTGTATGGAGCAATCTTTTAATGCTTCTTTTCTAGTTAGCACCATCAGGTTTGACATACTTTGTTGTGTCTTTAGAGCATTGTGAGCTTCCTATAACAGCTGCTGCGCATTTCTGCAGATCTACAAATCTCTCAGCCAGATCTGTGTCATGGTTTACTATCTTTTCTGCACGTCCGCCACTCTCCCTAGCTGTGTGGAGTTAGGGGAATGGGGAGTGGGGAGAATCTGTCCCTCCGTCGTCCCCTCTTAAGTAGCTACTTCTTGCCAAAAACCATAATAGTCTGTTTATTTGATTTGGCAAAAGCAAATACTCACGGTAGTCGTAAGAGAGTGAAACTGCAGGGTTAGGAGATGCAACAGCAAGAAAACTAATCTTGAGATAAAAGGGCTGTTTAGGCCGTCTTTTCCGTTTCGTCTCTACTTATCACCACATAATACTAAGCAGGAACCAACTGGTGGGCGCGTGAGAAAGGCTGGCTGGATGGGAGGAGGAGAGAGAGAGAGAGAGAGAGAGAGAGAGAGGGGGGGGGGAGGAGGAAACCAAACCAGTACAAGTAAACAATCTAGCAAAGCATGTAGTGAGAGAGGGAAAAGTAGGTTGAGTTTAGCTGCAGATCACTAAAAGTAAAAGCAAAAAAAATCTTTGGTCACTTTGGTCTGCAGTCTGAACGTAGCCAAAGATACTTTCTCTTATTTCCCTCCATGCTCTCCACAGCTCCTGCTCAGACCGAGGCGATGGGGTCGCTTCTGTCGAGGTTACGTTAGGACGCAGACTTCTATATTTTACAGTGGGCAGGAACTGGCAGAGTGTGCGCATGTGCATGAGAATGTGAGACGGAGCTTTTGTGGAAAGAGAGAAAAGAAAGACAGACACAACGAGAGATAAGTTGCAACCTTTTACCCTAAGTAACTACACAAGGGCAGTTGGCACCAGGCCACCATTATTCCTGTTGGCGGTGAGCCCAGTGGCTGGCTGGCTGGCTGGCTGGCTGTGGGTGGTAGGTGGGGCAAAAGTTAGCCAACAGTCACCAGCTGCACTACAGAGACAGAGGAGAGTCTCAGGGGTTGGGTGAGGACAGACTTGTTCATAGTAAACCCACACTGCTTGGCTGTGTGACCTTTGAAAACACTCTAACCCAAAACACAGCTTAGGTAGTATTAAAATGTACAAGAAATCTTGTTTTATTTTATATAGAGAGAAAAACACCATATTAATAATACTTTTTTAAATTTATTTTTTAGCTTGAAATCTCTGATGTGCTTGAACTTAATGGAGCAGCTCTGTAGGCATGCCTAAACTAAAGAAACTCAAACTAAGTTCAAGCAAATGTTCTTTGACTCTTAATTATGTTGTTTGTATACATGTAATAGAAATATCCCATGTCCTGCAGTTAACAGATGTGTGATTTTCCATTGTGTTCTCAGTAATCAGCTTGTATTATTTGATGTGTAGCAGACCACAGCTGTGGTGTCAGTCAGGTGCCTCTGTGTCATTGTTGAACACTTACGTTGTGTTATATAACCTGAAGACTACGTGCTGTAGCTCACTAACCCTGCCTGTGTTCACAGTCTGCGTATTCACCTGCTTTCTTTCCAGCAACACAGTGATACATTAGGAAAGGTTAGGATATATACGGTACATTCATTCAGCAAAGAACGCGCCCATAAATTGTTATCCCGTCTATAATTCTTTATGCTATCTAAGCAGATAGTGCTGTAGTGTTTCTTAAACTGCAGTCGTGGAAAGTACAATTAATGAACTACTTCAACTCCTCTAGATTTCTACGGCACATATTGTAGTTTTCTCTTCATTACATTTATCTCACAGCTAGTTATTACCAGTAGTTGCTCTACAGATTTGGATTTTACATATACAACATACACTTAGTTGCCAGTGTATTGCTAAATCTAATGTAGTCCAACAGCCCTGCAATAAACCCTGCCGTCTTGTGATGTTTACTTCCTGTTGAAATTGTTTCAGAGAGCTCTATTTTATTCTCTAGCCATGATATATAACCAACTAAAGGTGAAAATCTGCGTCAATTACTCCTGTGAGTGGATTACTGTTTGTTATATATTTTTCATTTCTCCAGTCACTCCCATTGCTAGCGAAGCAGGTCTCTAAATCACACTTCAGCACATAAATCAACGTTAACAAATCAGATTCTGCTAACGCGTAAATTAACGAGTTCTGTTGCATACGTTTGAACGCTTATTTACGATTATTTAGCTACCTACAGTCTAAGATGAGCAGCGGAGTAGCTGCAGAAATTCAGTAAAGTTTGTGGATGGAATGAAGAAAATACCTTTTTAATAATAATTGTAAATGAGCGATCAAAGGTAAACAGCAGTTGACCTCCCTGAAAAATGACATGCAACTCTTCTCAAGGTGCTTTGCATTGACTATTTAAAAATGGGTGTGTACAGGGCGGGATAAGAGGCTGATTCACATGCGCTCACTTTTGGGTAATCTGTGATTTATAAAGGGAACATTGCTTACAGATGTGCGTACGCACGGTCAAATGTGATTTTTTTTTTACACCATTTTTGGGGTCTCATAAATGCGTTATCCAGCGTTATCTCTGTCAATTGTACTGCTATTGGAAAGAGAAATGCACCAATGGAAGGCTGAATATTATGCCGTTCTACAGTATAGGCGAGGGGGTGAAGTTTGGTGAAGGACATTGTTAACTTCAAAACTGCACAATTTATGTTTAAAGTTGAAGAAAATAATTTACCATGTAACATACAATGCAATGTTTAATGATAGAGACGGGGGATGCCATCTAAGAGGAAAATGTATGTTTTTATTTTTGGGAGGCATTTTTAGGCCTTTATTTACAGTATAGAGGACAGCTGAAGATATGAAAGGGGAGAGAGAGGGGGAATGATATGCAGCAAACGGCCGCAGGTTCAGAGTCGAACCCGCGGCCGCTGTGTCGAGGAGTAAACCTCTATATACGGGCGCCTGCTCTACCAGGTGAGCTACCCAACGCCCAGGAAAATGTACAGTATGTTTAAACAACCTCTTGTGCGAACTGCTGTTAATAGTATGTGTGTTTATGGGGTGACTTTGTGGAATGGACTGAACAATGACCTCAAACAGAGCCATAATATCATTCAGTTCAAAAATAGATTAAAAAAATCAATATACAGAAAGGAATAGACCGAAACATAGGAATGGAATTGTAATGTAAAGGTTTTGTTGTATACTGTTGTATTGTTGTACGTTATGGTAAGACGTGAAAGATTGTATGCTGTATTTGCATATCTATTTGTTTTGTAATATGATATTGTGAAGTAGGGGCAGGACCTAATGAGCTGTATGCTTCTGCCTGCTCCTTCGCGAACTTATTTTGGTCTTTGGTAAATTCTGATTGTTTGTGTTTTAATTTTGTGGTTTTATTGATTGTTCAAGATAAATAATAAATCAAAGTGGCCATGCTCCTATTTGCAGTTTTCACCAGTTAATCCTTTTAAAAAGCACACTTAAATAAAGAAAGCATTTTTGCAGTCCATTTTATCTGCATAGATAGATACCACCATAAGGTGTAAATGGGAAACTATGGAATGACCCTTTTCCATGGGTATGTTGTTTTAATAATATAATACCATACATGTCCACTAGACAGCAGCACCAGACAAACATTTGAGGCAGTAGCAGAGAGAAAAACTCCTTGGATGCAACACGTTTGGAAAGCAAAGCATAAAATAAAAAATAACATCAGGATATATTTGTCAGTTGAAATTAAAACAAAGCCAAGTGTTTATCCTGCTGAAACTGGTCCAGGCCATATTTCACTGGGGTGGAACATCTGCATTTGTTTTCAGCCTCTAACACTTGCCAAACATGCACATCAATTACCAGCATTTTGTGTGTTTCATTACTGCTACAACTAACTTAGAATTAGAAACAGGAAAAAGGTCTTTACGTCATGCAGTTTATCTGGTATAATAAGTATAACTATTTGCACAACAACTGAGTGGAAATATATGTAATTGCTTCAATTATCTGTCAAAGGAAACTACTTTTTACTGGATAGTTGAGACATCAGATGCTATTTAAGCAATATTACACGAGAGGGTGTGCTTTAAAGGACATTTCCGGCGCAAAATGAACCAAGGGGTTAATAACACGTGTACCGAGTCGATTGTTCTCTGGGATACGTTTTCATGGTAATCGAATGTGTCTATGGCTTGAAACAAGCTAGCGCGAACCGCTGATTAGCTTACAGCACTAGGCTTTCGGGGCACTGGTAGATAAATCGCTATTTTATACCACTAACAAGGCTTAAAATAGCACCACACTTCCACGGTAGCATAATGATGGTCCCTACATGTAAACTGAAGCATTGAGAACTTTGTAAGCGTACAGACAGTTTATTAAAAATATAGTTTATAAAGACATTACCAGTCATGACCAGTCGAACCCAGAACGCCCTGCTTGAGCTATGTTACTGGTTGCACGGTGTTTGTGGTTCGACTGATCATGAATGTTTTAGCGATTTATTTAATCTAGCATTATAAGCTAATCAGCGGTTCGCACTAGCTTGTTTCAAGCTATAGACACATTTGATTAGCATGAAAACGTATCCCAGAGAACGGTCGACTCGGTACACGTGTTATTAACCCCTAGGTTCATTTTGCCCCGGAATTGTCCTTTAAGGTCATTATTAGCTGCTTCAGTAATGCTTAAGGATCTAGTGTAATATTGCGATTACCAACAAAATGAAAGATATAATCAAAAGGAATTTATATTGTGGGGCAATTTGCTCACAAAAAAATATAAAAAAGCAACAGAGCTTACGTTAGCTTTGTAGAGATCGTAGGATTTCCCTAAATGAATACCACACACACAAACACATCATCATGTTGTAAGATATCTGCTGAAAAAATAAAAATGTAGTTTGTTAGCTACTATGTCCATAAACTTCTTATGTAGGCTATATCTAACATAGCGCTGTGTCCCTGACTCACCGGCACGGCTGATCCAAACATTTCCATTACTCCAGCGCATTGTATAATAATACTAACTCATTTAATCCGATGAATCACTTTAAATATGTTGGGAGAGCTTCTGTGTGTTCCACTGTGGTTTGTGATTCATTTTCATGAATACAGATGTTAAAAAACTGTTTTTGATTCAACTCTGAAATGTTGACATGGAAATGGCGGACTTGACCAATCAGATTGCCTGCTCAGGTCTACTTGTTGTATAATGTTTGATAATTCATGGACCGATAATATAAAAAAAAATACCCTAAAATACATCCTTAAAGCTCATTGCCTGTCCTGTTTTTCTACATGGATTTAATGGTTAACACAGATGCCTCAGTGAGCCCTCCAAGTTCTTATGAGAGCCGTTGTCTGTCAATATCATTAACTAGCCACATTCTGCCCCACCAGTTGGATTTCAGTTTTCATTTCTGGAAAAGCATCTGAAGCAAAGAAACACAATCATGATTGGTGTGCGGCAGATTTTCCAGAAATGCATCCAAAGCAACCTCAGAGTATCAAATGCATTTTTCTCTCCAGACATAAATGTGTTGAAGCTGCTCCCTCTCTGACATGTAGCGGAGACGTTGCGTTTGTCAAACAAGACAGCAGCTGCCAGTACAACACAAACACAGTAGGGCACGCGTCCCTGATTCATTTATGTAAATTAGGTGAGAACCGTGACGGTGCAGATAACTCCAAATCTATCCTCTTCTCTCCTCCGCCTCCGCACACACTTTGTCCTTTATCCCCCTTAGGCCTTCACCCCACTTTGACCCCCAGCCACCCTCTCCTGTCCCATTAGAATTGGTGATGTTTTGCCATCTCCCTTGAGGAAACGCTTGCCATCCGTCATCTCTCCTCTCCCCTTTGTTCGGTGCTCGAGCATTGTCCCTTTTTATAACAATAAAGCAGCAGAAATGGGGATTGAAGGGAGAGAACCGGCCCTCTGAGTGTCAGCTTGGAGTCAATCTGGCACGTTAACCAAACCACACATACGCAGCGATACGCCTCCTTAAAACAGCCCTAACGGCAGATCTCTCTGCAACCATGTTTCCCATCTGACATCTTGACAAAAGACCGATTCAGCCCACCGCTTGCTCAAAGTGACACTGATGCCTCTTGGTGTCGATGGGAGAGAAGCGTCAGGGAGAGTGCTTTGTCATCTTCATCATCTCCATTTGTCGAGATGAACGCTTTGTCACGTTGCTCTAATGAATTCAGTTCAGTTCACCCTGCAGGAAAGTGATTATAAGAGTGACTCGCTTCTCGTCGTTCCACTGTGCTTTGCAAGTTTTTTCTCAAGTTTCTCTTTCATCTCTTCGTATACAGCATACATAACAGTGCCACAGCTTAACCAGCTGAGGGGAAACCGCGGGGCAGAGAAACAGAAGGAGGCAGGACTCGGTGTCTGCTTGTCAGTCGCGAGAACGCGTCTGCAACAAACCCATAATTCCTCTAACATGGTGAATGTAGGTCACGAAAAGCAAAAACCCAGTCTGAAGGTGTGTGGCCTCAGAGCTTACTGTTACTGCTTAGCCTCATGCTCTGTGTGCGTGAAAGCCTCAGACTTGTTCACGGCTCTATCTGTTCGCTGCCTAGCATTCATGTCCGGGCTTATATTTGGCCTTGGCCTTTTCTGTAGTTTGTGTGGAGCTTGGCAGAATATGGCCATGAGCATGTGTGTCGGTACGTGAGTTTGCATGATTGTCTGTCCCGTCTGCTTCCACCCTTGAGGCATTGTGCGTAACTGGGTCATACTCCCAACACTCCCATACTAACAATGTTTTTTCCACTCTCTTTTCCTCATCATTTCTCTTCCCAATCACTCCTGCCATATTCTGCTCTGCTTCTTTGTGTTGTATTGGTGGCCCCTCTGCCCTTGCCCCCTTATTGGCACCCCTTCAAAGAGAAGGACTAAGGATGAAAGAGATTGGGAAGTGGCTGTGATTGAGTGCTAGTTTTGCATGCATAATCCATAATAGTAGGCAAATATACAGCCTACATTTTATTATTTGATCATTTACTGCAGTGCATGCAGAATGATCATCATTTCAGCAAACATCCATCCAGCCATCCAACTATCCACTGTTTAATTGATTGGGTTGGGGTTGCAGTGGCAGGATGCTAAGACAAGTAGCCCAGAGGTCTTTCACGGCACATCCTCCACCTCAACTGACCCTTTTCAAAGCAAGGGAGCAGCTCGAATTTGACTGCTGAACCATTTTCATAAAGCCCCATATACAGTACGTGCAAAGTTTTCGCTCAAGTTTAGAGTTTAAACATTTTCAAATCATGGGAATGTCAATTTGTGCCACCCCAGGCAAATTCATGTCATGTCTTTCCATCGACTTTGGCCTTATAAATTCAGTCAGACATGTACTGTCTGAACACACCGTAAAGGTGAGCCCAGCTGCCCTGCGAGGGAAACTCATTTTGGCTGCTTGTATACGTGATCGCACAGTCAGGATCTTTGGGTAATGAACCCTCCTCACCATGACAGCTTGTACAGCGTCTACATTACCGCTGACACTCTCTCGCTCCATTTTACCCTCACTCGTGCACAGGACCCTAAGATACTTGGGGCCCTATTTTAACGATCTACTGTAAGTGCACGGCATGAAGCGCGTGGCGCAGGTGCGTTTAGGGTGTGTCCAAATCCACTTTTGCTAGCTTGACGGCGGAAAAAAAGGGTCAGCTTTGCTGGGAGATTCTATCCGTGAAAATCACAACCAGAAACAACCCCAGTGGAGCCCAACACCCACTGAGAGTGCACTTGACTTCCTGCCAAGAAGGAAGACACACCTTTCAATCCAGTTGTACAAAGATTACTATTCTTATAGCAACAGCCCCGGCACCCCCCACTTCTGCTGTACTCCCTACAAGATACCCGGGGTAAACCTAACCTTCATAACCTTCTCTAAGTCCATAAACACGTAAGACTAAACACAGCATGGAATTTGCATTACTCTTCCCGACTCTTGAGGTTTTGTCAATCAGCCGAGCAGAGTCTCCTTTCCATCACCCTTGCATAGGCTCTTTAATGGCGTTTTTCCATTAAATGGTACCTGCTCGACTCGCCTCGACTCTACTCGCCATTTTTGGTTTTCCATTATGAAAAAAAAGTCCCCGGTACCTTCCAACAGGTAGGTTTTTTTTAGTATCACCTCCGTCGAGGTTCCAAAGTAGCTGAGGTGATACCAAAAGGTGAAAACCTGCAGACAACTGATTGGTCAGAGAGAATCGTCACTAATCACTGCGTCATCATTGCTTAGCGACAGATGGGAGTGTCCTGAACGAACCCGCCATTTTTAAATAGTTTAGCCAGCGGTGTTTTTTTTTGCTGCCTCCAGCTTCTTTTGAAACCAAATTTGTCTTCTGGCTGAGGCAAGAGCCACATGCCGAGAATCAAAAACAACACACCTTTGACGTTCTGTGTGTGTGTGTGTCACGTTAGGTCACGGCAGTTTCCTGCGGCATCGCTATGACGACCAGCAACGCTTGCCTCACGCATGAGGCAGTACTATAAATCTGTAATGGAAAAAGGAGGACCGCGGTCGGGCCGAGCCTACTAGAACTGGTACTAGCCGTGGGTAAGCGCCATTACAGGAAAAGCTTTATATCATGAAGTGGGTACTTCCTGTAGTGTATTCACTGAATGAACATTTGAAGTTTTGGAATGAACAACGCTCTATGGGATTTTCATTTGGACAAACTTTGGGATGCTTTGCAACTTTCCAGAATGGAACTGCAGATTAGGATTAATGTTAATCAGTCAGTTGTTAAGTAACACCCTGGCACACATTACAATGATCAAGTCACCTTCCATATGTCCAGTCACCCGATGAAAGACTTCCACTGTTGGTCTTTCTGATGCTGACCTGGATAAAGTGCCTAATCAGCACTGAGAGTTCTCTGCTTTGTTTGCTTTCACGCTCCCTCTCAGTCCTCTCAGTTCGTCCTCTGATAGAAAGTTTCTAAAGTTGAGGTCTGGGGAGGCTTGATAACATTGTCTGTTTTTGTAGGTTCTGTCCTGTTTCCACTGGGCTTGGTGTCCTACCCTCAGTTTGAAGTTTTAGTATTTCCACTCTCCAGGACAACAGGGATAATTGTTTGTGTCCTTGTGATGAAGAAGAACAACACCGTTCTCCAATCACCATGTTTGTATGCACACAAAATAATTAGATTGTTTGGAGAAATCAGGTTAGTTCGGAAATGTGAGACCACATTTACATACGTAACTAAATAACCAGGTTAGTGTAAAGCGTGTTTAAATGCAGCTGTTCGCTAATCATATTTCTCCTCTACCTGCTGCTATATTTTTTAATCAAGACATCTTTCTTAATTTTAAGCTACTTCTAAAGCTGGTGCAACATGATTTCAAGTTAAACCATGATTTAAGCAAAAATATACAGTAATACTTGTTGGTGCAACCCAGACTTACTCTCTCAACAACTTAGGCCAGAGTGAAGTACATATAGGACAAGTAAAGGGAAACAACATTGTACTTCAGTACTCAGACATGTAACATGAGGAATTTAATAAGAATGAAACTATAACACCTCACAAACTTGAGTTCAACACTCATTGGATTTAGTTAGACTCCAAACTAGTTGTTGCTTAATGTTGCTCTTGGCTCTGTTAGTATTCTTGTGGGGTAGTTTTTTTAGCTCTGTTGTGTTGGTTGGTTACCGTGGCAGCAAAGAATCGGTTTTGTTAATGCCCTTAAACTGTGAGCCTTCCTCTGTGTGTCAGCGAGGGTTCAGCTCCCAGGATGGATCACCTGTGGACACAATACCGGGGTCCTGACCCAATGGGGTTCCTAGCTTCGCCCTAATTAACTTAATACAGATTAATCTACGAGAATGTGCTCTCCTCTGTCACCTCTGCCTGTTTTGTTAAGGGGCCAAAATCGCCCGGGGCCTCGCGCAAACGTGACAGGAATGAATCCGCTCCTAATCTACGTAATTGGTGCTAATGCTTTTTCTTCTATAGACAACAGACAAACAGGGCAACGTTGGTTAGTCATTTGATATTTCCGACGTGCTCGTGATTGGATCCAGGCTGCTGGTGTTTCTGTGTTTCTTTGAGCAATCCAAGTGTTACAGCAACACAATGTGACCTGCAAAGGACTGAATTGATTGAGGTTAAAGCAGAGGTTCCTTAAAGGAGAATTCCGGCCAATTTTTATGTTAATCTTGATCGCTATAAATATGCAAGTGCAGTCAATAGAAAAAAAAACGAGTTTTAGAGTGCCTTTGTGCCTCTTAACAGACACAAAATGCAATTAAAATGTCTGTGCAACATGAAAAGGGCCCTTATGTGACAACATGCGTTTTCAACTCAGACATTGTTTAAATTCACCTACCCTGTCTCTATCCTGCCGGTAGCTAGCTCCAGTGACGTGCGGAGATGTCAGTGAGAGGCTAGGCACTGATTTATGAAAGCCAGATTACCTAATTTATTGATTAGGCTAATATATCAAAACAGTAAACGTTATGCACAAGCACGGCACACACGCACGGTCAGTATCAACAAAATTCCAATCAGGATGACATATCCACCCACACACACACACACACACACACACACACACACACACACACACACACACACACACAGTTAATGTCTAGCATCAGAATGGAAGTTATGCAACCATTTTTATCCTTAATTATTGCACAGCGGACAATTAGGGGTGTTTGTCAGTCAGCAACAATGAAAACACACACACTGCTCAATTGAATATGAAGGCAAATGGCTTGCAATCGGCATTAATTCAACCACACTTATCAATTCATATTAAGCCCAAAATAGTTTCTGACTCACCAATCGGTATTATTTATAGACATAAAATCCATCCGCCGCTCTGTCCTCGTTAAGACGTCGATCACAGCGTTGTAAAACTCGTATTTACGGGCCTTCAGTTTGCATAGTCTCTGGCTCTCAATTGACATAATGGCAAGGGCTGAAAGACGTGCTTGCCCGTAGTTCCGACTTTATGTTTTGATCCGTTTCAGAGTGGTAAAATGTGCGCTCCACCGAAGCTGTGGCTGGTATTGTCAAGACCAGTTGCAGACACCGCTGCTGTCATTTTGACTTTGAATTTCGCGGGGATTACGCTTACAAACAATGTAGCTAATGACGTAAGCTGCGCAAATGTCCAGTAATATCTCGATTTTAATTGGTCCATGTCTGATATGTAACGTAGGTGATTACTGGCCTAACATATTTACGTGTAAAGGCACAGCAGAGTTGTGCTTTTTGCCGTACATGTTGAGGAATACAAGATCGGAGTGCGCATGCGCAACATTGGTTTTTCGCTTTTCATCCGCAATGAATGGACAGTAAAAGCACTGCTTATTCTACCATTTCTTTTGTATTTGATTATGCGTAACTGCTACATTTGTCATCGTAACGTCCTAAAAATTTGAATAATACACATATATAAATCACAAGAATATACAATAAAAAGAGAAATACAAGTTTATTAAATAAAATTATTTAATAAACATTTTTATTTTTGAATTTTGACAGGGTAGGCAGTGCCTAGCTTGCCTACCCTGACTGCACGTCTCTGGCTAGCTCGCCCTGCTAGCTGCTAGCTGTTAGCTGCTAGCTGCCGTCCGTGATGAAGTGCGTTCAGCCAGGCTTATTCTGTGATAATCATCATGCAACAGTTCCGTGTGTATTTGTAGCTCATCCATTTTGTGTGGTATCGATCTGGTGTTGGTGAGTAGGAGGCTTGGCATTGTCAATCTGTGTGGTAGTTCCCTTAGCTGCGCTAACAGGCCCGACCAGGATCCTTGGTTCAGATTTTATATATATATATATATATATATATATATATGTACAGTATATATATATATATATATATATATATATATATATATATATATATATATATATATATATATATATATATATATATATATATATATATATGCATATACAGCCTGGTTTGGTGCGTTTCACAAAGGCCAAGCCAGGCTAAGGAGGAGCGACTTGGTCGAGCCAGGCTGAAGTTATTCGGATAGATGCACATTCACAGCTTTCCTTAACAGACCGCGAGGTCGATCACAGATTTACTGATGCTAACATGGAATCATCATTACCGGCCTGGAATGATTCATCTCTCCCTGCTTATTCCTAGTTGCACAACTTCCAGCACCAGCTATACATATATTATCTTCCTTTTTATTATTCATTTTCATTATTCATAATTCATGTTTTAGTGAAGTTCCTCTATATGCGTACAGCTGAGAGTCCGCCGGGGGGTTCCATACTGCTGCAAACCGGCTGGTGCCACACACTCTGCATCATCTGTCCCAGATTATGAGGGATGAGGAGCGGGGGGGATAACGTGGAGGAAACAGGACAACGGTGGGGTTTTTGGTGAGGAGTGGGTGATGACGAGTGTGCTGATTTTAGTAGTGGGAGGGGGTGATTTTGCAGAGCTGTGGGATACATAAAGAGGAGGCAGAGACTAGTGGAAAAGAGACTGAAAAAACAGGATTAAAGGAATAGTTTGACATTTTGGGAAATTGCCGCATTCACTCTCTTGCAAAGAGTTAGATGAGACGACCAAGATCCGTCTGATATCTGTCTGTTAGATATACAGCCAGGAGATGGTTTAGCATAGCACAAATATTGGAAACGGGGAAACAGCTAGCCTGGCTTATCTGTCCAGAGGTAACAAAATCATTAAATTACATTACATGTCATTTAGCTGATGCTTTAATCCAAAGCAGCTTCCAATTAAGTGCTTTTAACCCTGAAGGTACAAACTCCGGACAGCAAGAATCAAGTGCAAGCACATTAGCTTCAAATAAACCAAACAACAAAGAGTCACACATGTAAGTGCAACTGGAATTGCTAGTTTTTATTTATTTTTTTATCCAATGTGCAGTCAGAAGATATATGTTTTTAGCCTGCGGCGGAAGATGTTTAGACTTTCAGCCATCCTGATGTCAATGAGGAGCTTGTTCCACCGTTTAAGGGACAAGACGGCAAACAGTCGGGATTTTGTTGAGTGATTGGGTGTCCCTTGCTGTGTCGGAGCAGCAAGCATGTTGGCCGATGCGGAGTGGTCGGGCTGGGGTGTAAGGTTTGACCACGTCCTGGATGTAAGCTGGGCCTGCTCCGTTCATGGTACTTTATGCAGGACTAGTGTCTTGAAGTGGATGCAGGCAGCATCCAATAAGAGATGCCAGTCAGACAGGCAGAGATACGTGCTGCTACCTGCGTTTCAGACTCGGGAAAAGAGAGAATTACTTACGTGTCGTCTGCTTTGCTGTAGGTGCAGTGACTTTCTGGCGTCCTGTTGTCACTGTGGGGTTGCTGGTAACCAACGAAGACGCCATGAAGCCAGTAAATCCAGCCAAAGCCCCCAGAAACGGAGCTGGGCTGCGAAGCGATTTTGGTTTAATGGCCTCATGGGGTCTTATTGCCACTTCCACATTCGTCACATGACACATACTGGCCCAAAAAGCATTGCTCCCATACACATCAATGTAAAAGGTATGGCTGTAAAACAGTGAATACAATTGTGTCACAAACCCCTGAAAGTCTTTATGCTGAGCTAAGCTAACCGTCTCCTGGCTCTAGATTTACTGTATGAGTAAATAGTCTCATCTAGCTCACGGCAAGAAAGCAAATAAATGTAAGTAAAATATTTGTTTAGGAAAAAGGATAATTAGAGGAGTGGTGGAATTGAAGTTGTATGATTGATAAGTGAGTAGAATTATTGTCCTTTACTGTTCCAAATATCACAACTTTGTTTCATCAACAGCCATTTGTCCCCCTGTCATAGTTCCCTCAGCATGGCATTACATGTCTAATTTAAGGGTGCATGCACTGTCAAACTGTTAAATCCTCTTCCACTTGCACCAAACAGCTAGAGTCTGCTCTGTTGTCTTTCTCCCAAAAGTATAAATTTGCAAAGCCATTTCAATGCACCAAACCGTATCCAAGTGCAGTGTTAAGCGATTACCATTATCGCTGTTTGCTAATGGCAACTGCTTTGCAGAAACAAAGTGAAGTTGTGTGACCTGCTTTTCTTTAATTACATAAAATGTGTTTGAGGCAGCACTTTTTCTAAAAAAAAAAAACTAATCATAAACTTTAAAAGGGGTAGAGGAGAAGGGAGAGACAGAGGAATACTTGGAGAACAGTTGGAGATAGAGAGGATGACAGAATGGTGTGATTTTATCTTATCTCCTCCCATGATCCTGTGTGTGTGTGTGTGTGTGTGTGTGTGTGTGTGTGTGCGTGTGCGTGTGCGTGTGCGTGTGTATCTGTCGAGGTTGGAGGTTGGGGTTGGGAAGTTTTCTCTCCCCTGGGCTCTGACCCCGACTCTGCTGTTAAACCCAAACCCTATATCATTCGCCCATGGTTAAACCCCATAATGAGTGGGTGGGTGGGGGTCTGTTGGACTGGGACCCCCAAAGGCAGCAGAGGAGTGTGTGTGTGTGTGTGTGTGTGTGTTATAAAAACAGTGGTAGTGGTGACGGAGGGGAATTTAACACAAAAGATCCCGGGGCGTGCAGGTCTGACCTATGTCTAGTCACACCCATCCGCTCCCTCCCTCCATCCTGCCAGCCCTTCGTTCTCCACCTCTTGTCTACCTCCATCCCCTCTTTTCCTCTCTGGGGACCATCCCTCGCTCAGATGGAGGTGTGGGGCAGCAGCTGGTTGTCTGCAAAAGAAGGGAAGTGGACATGGTAAAGTGGATGAAGGAAAAATGGAGGGAAGCATAGAAAATAGCAAGATTTATCTTATTTATGAGTTTTCTTTATCCTTTGGCACAGATTTACACTATTGCTGCCTTGTCTTTGACTTTAGCAGTCTTTTTGGCAAATTAGTTAAAAATATGAAGCTACAGCCAGCCAGCAGCTAGTTAGCTAAGCTTAGCATTAGCCTGGCTTTGTCCAAAGGTTACAAAGTCAGCATATGAGCGAGCCCCTCTAAAGCTCACTAATTAACACTTCATATCTTGTTTGTTTAATCTGTACAAATCTAGCAAATTGTGGTTTTGTGAGGGGTTGTGTGCCAGACAATTTATTGACAAGATTCCAGGAAATAACTGGCTGAACTACTTTCAGCACCGTCATAACCCATGTAAAACCACAACATGTCATTTTTACACTTTGTAAGGATTATAACGTGTTAATTAGGGAGCTTTAGTAGTTGCATTTTATTTAATTTTTTTAACCTTCGGAGAGAGCCAGGCTGTTTTCCTCTGCTTCCAGTTGTTATGTTAAGCTAAGCTAACTATCTGCTAGCTGTAGCTTCATATTTGTCTGAGTATGAGAGAAAGCGGTATCCATCTTTTCTCAACTCTCGGCAAGAGAGCGAATAAGCTTATTTGCCTAACTATATACATATGCATTCCTATTGGTGACACAACAAAATGCTGTTATTGCCATTGATATATAGGATTGTTACAAGCAGCCAACAGTAGGAAGAGCAAGGGTCAGAGCCTGCCATTTTTATTGCTGCCAACTCAAGTGAATCATTTTAAAGAGACATGTCAGTAAAAGAAAAAAATTTCAATCTCCACATTTTCAACACTTCCCCCTCGTCTTTATGTTGGGTGACTTGCATGTGGGACCCCAATGGTGTCTGTAATGTCCCTGAGGGAACCTGCTGACAATATTGCTAAATCACCATCTGTCTCAACTCTATGATCTACTGACCTGAAATTGTCAACCTTGACCCCTCCACCCCCACACGTGCCTGCTGGCCCGTCACCCTGCACACACACACACACACACACACACACATGCACAAACTCAACATATTGTACACATAAGCCCATAAGTTAAGAGTAATTGTATGCATATTAAGCGGAACAGTTTGAAGCCTGTTTTCTTACCTCTTGTTTTCTTACCTCTTGACCGTGGTGAGAAAGCACAGGGGAGACACTTTGTTTCTCCGCCCCCACACTCGATATTCACTCCGAAGCTAATCCCGGTCACTCTCTCACTCGCTCTACCACACACTAACCACACACACAAACACACAAAGAAGCCGGCCCTGCTACTCTCTTAAAGAGATACGCTAGAACAATGCAGACACCAGCGCCCAACTATAAACCTCAGGTCACTTACGTAAGCTATGGCGTAAGCTCTGCGTAGAGTCCCCGCAATGCTGCGTTATATTCCGTCACCTTACTTCCTGCTTATATTACCAACACTAGAGGTCGCCGCCACTGTAACCATAAACATGAGTCGTAATTGCTGCTTGAATAAACAACTTATGTAGGCGTTTTTCAGTGGAGGACAGTCCTTTGGCTATAGTTTGCATTTAGTACTGTATATTGAGTTGTAACCATATCTTGAAATAAAATGTGTTTTCTACCCAGTAAATAACAGGAACCAAGTGAGCATGTCCATGTCTTAGTGGTTGTTGCCACATGTGAGTAGAAATTTGTTGACTTTATTATGAGCTCATGGAGGAGTTGTATGTAGTTATTTAGCAACTGCCTCTTTATATGCGTGTGTCAGTTTTTCCGTTTTTCTCACATTCCACCGAGTGGAGGTAACACAGCTGTACACTACCATTATAAAACCCAGAGGAACGCTGTGGTTGGCTCTGCTGGAAGTCTCGTCTGCTGCCAGGGCAATTGCTCTGTCTGCAACTCACACTTTAACTGCAGCGCCAAGGCAAACCAGACTTATGCTACTCGAGACTTCACCCAATCGTGTTTCTCTCACAGTATGTCCCCTTTCGCTGTCTATTTCATTTGGTTTTGCCTTACAGTGTTTTAATTTTGTGGTTTGTCCTGTTTCGTTTCTCAGTTTTGAGCTGTGTTGTAATGTAACAAAGTACACATACTTTACTACTGTACTTCAGTAGAATTTTCACGTATCTGTTAGGGCTGTCAGTTAAACGCGTTATTAGCGGCGTTAACGCAAACCCATTTTAACGGCGTAATTTTTTTTATAGCAAGATTAACGTTCTTTTTGGCCTTGCAAGCTTTGTCGTTTTTTTCACGTGCTGTTGCAACCACTAGTAACTTTAGAAAAACTACAACCCCGCACCGGATCTAGCTAGGCCAGAAACAAAACAAAAGGCACGCTGCACACACTTGTTTGGGCTTCCGAGTCGACCAAAGAGTAGTAGGCTAACGTTACGTTTTGAGTGGATGGCGAGCACGAGACGCCGAAATGGATGCCAATAAGATTCTGAATGGAAAGTTTACTTTTAAAAAGTTGCCAAATGGTTCCAAGACCAAAGGGATCTGTGTGTTTTGTCGTTTGAAATACCACTCGATGGCCAAGCACACAACTGATGGGAATTCTCCGCCCCCTCGTCAAAGCCAGGCGACAAAAGCACAAAGCAAGCCGATCCACTTTTCCATGTTGATAAGAGCATTAAAATGAGAAAAAAATAATGGGACAAAAATAAATCAAGGGACATTTAGAATAGATAAAAATGTGCGATTAATTGCGAGTTAACTATGACATTAATGCGATTATTTGCGATTAAATATTTTAATCGTTTGACAGCACTAGTATCTGTACTTTGTTATTTATATTTCCGGAAACTTTTACTTTTACTCCACTAAATTTCCTAAATAAAATGTATACTTTTACTCCTCTACATTTCCCCTAAGCATCTTAGGTACTCGTAACTACAAAATAAAATCAGAAGAAATTTGTTACACTGGGAAAAAAAGCAGCTTTGGCGAATCATTGCTCCTAAATTGCCAAGATACTGCACGCTCCACCCCAGTGGGTAACCGAATGCCTGTTTGTTGCCAAGTGGCAAAAACAACAACCATAGGCCAAAACTAAAGAAGAAAAAGAGGAGGAAGCATGATGACTGATAGTGTCACGGAAGCACCTGGTACAGGCTCGGCCGCCATGGTAACAGATGACGACCACCCCGACGACGAAGATAATGTTACACACCTTTGGCCATAAAGTTCATAATCAAAGTTTTCTTTTTTTTTTACTTTTACTTCTAATACTTAAGTACATTTAATATCAGTAAATTACTTTTGATACTTAAGTACAGTAAATATCAGAGACTTTAAGACTTTAAGAATTTTACTAAAGTAATATTCTAAAAGGAGACTTCTACCAAAGTCATTTTCTGGTAAAATACTTGTACTTTTACTCAAGTATTGCTTTCAAGTACTTTATACAAGCGTGGTTTTGAGTGTAATTATTCACTCACTGTTATCCCTTAACACTTATTGGCTTGAATAGAGATACGTCTTGATAATCCCTCTCGTCTGTGTTTGAGTTACGATGTGTGAAATGAATAACAACAGAACAGTTTCCAGGAACAAATCCTTCACACACAAGTGTTAATCACGTAGATTCCAAGAGGAAGTCAACAAAAGCAATGCCGTTATTTTTGAACTCCAACTTTCTCAAGAGTTCCATAAATAGTTGTGCAAAGAAAACTGCAGAGCGTTGATGAGGAGTGAGAAATAATGTTGGATGCATCAAGAGGAAGGCTTTAGAGAGGGGAGCTGTCCGTCATGATGGACTACCTGGATCCAGGCCAGGCCTTTCTCCAGCAGCAGGAGCAGCCTCACGGCCTCTGAATAGCAGGATGCCAGCCGTCTAAACAACTCAATGGTCTTATGCCTGATGGAGAGAGCCGATAAAACACAAATCAACATAAACGGTCAAGGCGAGAAGGAAACCATAAGTTTCCAGTACCTGTCCATTTTTTTAGACATTTGTGATTGCTTTCGCATGAAATTCGCCCACGGGAGGGATGTGGATGGATGTGGATGGATGGCATTTAGCTTCTTTCAAATCTTTCAAATCTCTTCTTAAAACTTTCCTCTTCGTGAAAGCTTTTGGAAATGTTTGATGAATGTTTTTTATATGTATACACTGTTTTTATTCATATTTATTTGATAAACTTATTCTTATTATTGTTTTTTCTTCCTCTTTGCTCATGTCCTTTGGCCTAGCTAGCTCATATATTATGTGCCTTGTGCCTGGTGTTCTCTTCTTTTGTAAAGCACTTTGTAACATTAAGAAAAGTGCTATATAATTTCCATTTGCATATGATTTCTTTTGCAGTTTTGCTGTTTCACATAAGCAAAGTTGAATATACTCATATTGTAGTAAAATAATGCACGGTACAATGAGTATCCTATATAAGAGCTACATCAGCAGAACCTACTTTTACATGTTGAAGGTACCTTATTAAAAAAACAAATCAGCATCTGGGTCGACTTATTTAGATGGAAGGAAGAAGATGAAGGTATAGTTCACAATAAAATACTGGTTCCACCTGACTAATCCTGTTGGATGCATTGACTGGCTGTGAGGTATTTTTAGGTGAACTTGCTAAATGCTTTCAAGGAACTTGTATGCAGTAATGGTGTCCTCCTCCCTCATCGTTCTGAGCAAAGAGAAAGAACTCTTATAGGGAAAAGCATGTTTACTTTATTAACTTCCCATTTGTTCACACTGTTGTCATTTGTTTTTCTATTTGGAAGTGCATTCTAGAGAAGTTTCTTCTTTTTTTTTTAAACAGACCTTCACAGTCGGTGCTTAATTTGTAAAGTGGGACGTCCCGGAGCACAGAGGGGGGTGGAGGTAATGGAACAAAAAAAAAGATTACACTGCCTACGTAGCTTGTCTGACAAAAAAACAACAACCTAAACAACACTGTGTGTACATCAGGGCAATGTTTATTTTTAATTTCCGAACATGCACTGCATGGGTACGAAATATGTCTCCACATTCTTACCCCGAAAAGTCCCCGAAAACTCACCTCAAAACGCATCGAAAATGCAAACACAAGATTTTTGTGGAACTTCAATGGGGAATAAAGACTAAAAAGACAGATAACAACATTGAACACTACACAAACAGTCATTTATTGTTTTTCATTTAGGCGATTCATTTTTTACAGTGACACAGGAGGGCCCGGATGCCACGTCGGAGGTGCCGGAACATGTTCCGGCGTGTTCCGGCTCAAATTAAGCCCTTTTCATACTGTATCTTTCCTGTTTAAAGAATAGTGTTTTTCTGAAACTGGGATGTGATGTGATGATAAGAATTTAGGAATCAATGTGAACAAATATCTTTATCCCCGCTCTGCCTCTTCATAGATCGTTTTTATGTTTTTAGCATGCAATTTTAAAGCTGCTCTATATTTTTATATTATTAACAATGGATGAAAGGACTACCGGTATGTGTAATGAGAAAGGTGTTACTTGTGTTGATGAACCCCACAGAGAATTATCGAGCCTCTTAGACTCTGAGACTTTTAGTGTTTTAGCTATGCTCAACACCTGTTGGATTGATTGACATGACATTTTGTATGGCAACTAGCTAGTTAACACAGTGGAGCATTTAGCAGCTCAAGAGCCAGATATTTCCCTCAGGAGTTGGCAGACACCTGTCTGTATCTGCAGAGACCCGGCCCTATGTCTGTATTTTCTCTTTATTTCTTTTTTTTTTGCTGTGTGCGGGACGTTTTCTGGGCGTCATCCTTAAGCAGTGGGCAGGTAGCCCTCAGCCAGTAACAGCACGGAGAATGTGAGGGCGGGACTCTATAAAAACCATAAAAACGTAGCAAACATGTGACGTTGCTGTCTGTCTTTCTGTCTGTGTCATGGATGTATAAAGAGCTGCAGGTCTGTTTGACTGAGGGAGGGGTGAGCCACACACACGCAGAGCAGAGAGGCCGCAGCGGACCGGATGAAGTGTGCGCTCTTTGGCTGCCTTCACACAAAATCCGGCAATGCGTCACCTTCGCACAGGGTTGTGCGGAGGTGTGTGTGTGCGTTCATTTGTGCTTTAGAATGTAACTGCCGTGAGACAATCAGAAAAATAACGTTTCATTCCTCTGATTCACTGCTTTGTTCTCGCTAACGCAGCTCCCTTTCTTTATCCGCTCTGTAGCTCGCTCCACCACTCCTGCTCCCTCTCTCTCTCAGTCTCTCTCATAGATCTTGCATAGTATGCTTTTAAATGAATGCTAATGTTGCGTGTAATGTGTAAATGGGAAACTGTTCGCTAACAAGTTAACAAGTTCACCATTACAACTTTAGAAAAGTGTAGAGCAGTAGTGGTAGTGTGCACATCCCCACCGGTGAGGTGCAGGGCAAAAAGTAGCCGGATACAACTAAAAAAGAATGAGATGCCCGCACTCTGCTAATTCTCCCATACGTACGTTGATTGTGCTGTAACATTTCGACCCTGCTGGGTCTTCCTCAGGCAAATGGCATTCAACAGTGGCTCAAGCATATACATAGGGCACAGACATTAGAACTTTAACTTTAGAAAACTTTAGAAAAGTAACAATATGTCAGTGTTGTTTACACTACCCCCAAGTTGCCAGAAACTAAGTTAATAAGTTTAATATTTATACAGAATCCTACTCTACGAAATGCATCCTTACTGAGAAACCTCTTTGAAGGAAATGCTAAAGGCCACTGTAAGTTGTAATCCACAACTCATTGTGCAATAACAATGCAGCATATACGGTAAGGGCGTGCTCATATACTCTACTCCCTGCTTTACCGTGTAGCCAAAAAATAACCACAGCAACTGATGACGTCGCGTCTTCCAGGGCCCCCGAATGATTTCCTCTTCTCTGAAGTCCAGCGGTTCGACCGGGGGTCAGAGTCTGAGCCCTCATGAGCTTCCTCCTCCTTAACTGGAAGTCATCAAAAGGACCATCAACACAGCACAGGTGGGGCTGTAAACAACAGCCAGCCTGCTGTTTAACTGTCTCTTTATCGAATGTGAGGCTGTGGAAAATGTGTTACTCGGTGGGGGACATATTTGTTATGTTACATAAGGAGGGAAGCAGCAACGTTTATGCATTTAATTACGAGCTTTTAGGCATATGCTCAAGAAGCTGAACATGAATTGATAAGCCAAGTGCTCCGAGCTGTTTCAGTTCATGAATACTTTTGACTCCTTGAGAGTTTGCGTTTTAAAGGTGTGGGTGTGAAGGGGGGTGGGGGGTGGGGGGTGTTATTGCCCAGGGCTCAGGTAGCAGATAAAAAGAGATAAGACAGTTATGGAACAATGAAATTAAGATCTGCCAACACTCACAGCACTCAAGTTAGAAGGAAGTGCGCAGCCCTTGCTCCAGACTTACTAAATAAAGGCACACAGCCAGACACCAACGCTTTTGCTTTTATGACAAGTAGAGTCAAAACTAGCTTTGTCATGTCTCATTTCAAGACACTCCTTCTACCGATGCAGCTTCAGAAAGATGAAGATTTCATTTCTGAGGCTTCAGTTTTAGCATCACAAACAATATTTACGTATAAAACACAAACAACTTTACCTACTTGTATTTATTTCACTTCTTTTTATGAGTGGTATTTAGATTGAGGTTATTTTACCAATACCACAGCCAGCTTTATGTAGAAAACAAAGAAAAAGCAGAATTGTCTTCACGTTGCCTGTAGGCCTATGTATGTTAGAGATGGCCTGATACCATTTTTGCTTCCCGATACCGATTCTGAGATCTGAACTTGCGTATCGGCCGATACCGAGTACCGATCCGATACCAGTGTGTCATATATTTTATTGTGTTTTAACAATTGTATACTACTATCCTTGTATGGATGTGATATGATTTCTATCTTTATTGTCTGTCTGGTTCAGGTTAAACACAAACAGTGAATGCCACAGAACTTTCTTTTATTCTCCAGTTTGACAGTCAGTTATAACAGAAAAAGAACATAAATAAACTACTTTAACGTAGATTTTCTTTTATTACGTGGTATCAGATCGGTGCATAAACTCCAGTAGCTACTTCCCGATACCGATACCAGCGTTTTAGGCAGTATCGGAGCCGATACGATACCGGTATCGGTATTGGACCATCTCTAATGTATGTGTATTATAATATAATATAGTGTGTGTGTGTGTGTGTGTGTGTATGTGTGTCATAATCTTCCAACCTACATGTGACAGGGTGATGAAGTTTTTGCCTCTGTTGGGTGACAGCAGGGCAAAGGTCAACTATCAGACTCTCATCAGAGGGCTGGGAGGTGAGGTTGGTACAGTCACATTTGCTTTGCAAACTGCCCTGCATTCAAGCCAGGAATGTTTAAGAGAAAATGGTGATTGTTGTTAGTTGTTATGGTGACAACACACGTCAGCGTGTCACACTCATTAGTTGAAGAACTCTGTTTTGGCCTACCGTCCGCACAAAGCCGGCGTTTTCCTTTTGTCTGTCTCTTGTTAAATCCAGCAACCCTCAATTCCTCTCCAGCAGCTAGGCAGCAGACATAGTGCACAAAAGTCGTCTCCCCATTCTTCGTACTACTCTGCTGCTTGTTTGTTGCAAAACCTACCCTCAGTTTGTCCGTGACATGCCGAAAGTCTGTTTTTACAGTCTGCTACAACAGTCACAGTTCTTTTCAATGGCAATGGTACACATAAAAATGGCTGCCGCTCTGATCATCCTGCTATGTTGATTTGAATAGGAATGTCTGGTCTCTCATTCTATTTCTACGGGTGCGCTTTGCGTTTTGCAACCTGCAAAAAGCGTCTGATGGGGCCCTAGTCATTTGATCAGAACCGCTAGGTTGGCACAGTGGGTTTGGCAACACAGTGGGCTCCTGCTAAAAAAAGTTGGACCCGGATGAAATTTTGATGCAACGCTATGCAATACGGGCAGGCACACATTCCTTACATACCACTCTGTTTACTTTGAGATCGTTGCAGATAAATAACATGATTGCCACCGTGATTACTTTGCAGAGTTGTAAAATCCTTCCTCGTAATATTATAAGCTGCTGAGGACTGTTTTCTTGGTTTCTGCCAAGTCTTCAAAATCATGGATGTATTACTCATTGTATTTTTCTTTTTTATGTTATGGTTTGAGGTAGGGCTGGGCAGTATATCGGTTATATCGATGTCGTGATATGAGACTAGATATCGTCTTAGATTTTGGATATTGTAATATGGTAAGGGTTGTCTTTTCCTGGTTTTAAAGGCTGCATTACACTAAAGTGATTTAATTTTCTGAACTTACCAGACTGTTCTATCTGTAGCTTAGTCATTAAATAATTTCTGGTGATTATTTATCAAAAATCTCATTGTGTAAATAACATTTTGTTAAAGCACCAATAGTCAACCATACAATATCGTCGCAATATCGACATTGAGGTATTTGGTCAAGAATATCGTGATATTTGATTTTCTCTTTATCGCCCAGCCCTAGTTTGAGGTATACACCCATGAATTTAAAGGCTGTTTAGAAACCAAAACACTGCACAGGGTTTTTTTAGAGGATGACCTTGCATTACATTTAGGCAAGTTCAAGCCAAGTCTTTTGGCCGACGACGTTGTGTTTTATTTGCCAGATCCTGTTGCATCAGAATCCCCATTGTGCCAACACAGTGGCCCTATTGAAACTGAATGAGAGGGCTCATTTTGTTTCAAAGCTTTACCGAACACATCAGGGTGGGCAGCAGTAAGCAAGTAAACCCACTCTAAAACTAGCAGTTTGATTGAAATAAGTGATGTTTGGTGGACAGATGCGTGCCAAACTCAGCAGTACAAACACGAGATTCCGAGAAGGATATTTTACAAGGTGTGTAACGACACGTTTTGTTTGCCAGGTATTTGAAAGAAGCTTGGTGTAATGTTCTTTCCATCCTAATTTCCATCTTCCAAGTATAGTGGGTTCCAGGAAAAAAAAGATGATACTATTCTGCTGATACTCCATATCAACTGTGATAGTCTGTCCCTCTCTCCTCCCCTATTTCTTTCCACCCCTATATACGTACTTGTTTCCTCAAGATAAGTGGTTAGATGTGGGCATAGCGCCACAGAATGGTTTACAGGGTCGCAGGTCAGATGTTTTAACATTCTTTTTGCGTAAAGTAAACAAAATCCTGTCTCTCGCGTGAACACATGTCCATTAAAATCATAATAACTAAACATTCATCATCACCAAACAGTTATAATGTAATTGTGCTACGATCGCCTCACACACATGCTGGCTGCTCTTTGATGTGTGGCACATATAGGCTACTTGTTGCATCACGCTCACTCTTATCGACGCCTCTCCTTTCATTCAAAGGAAGACTTGCAGAGGAATAACACTGTGGGGTTCTGAGGAAGAAAACAATGATTGTCCTCGTGGGAACAGTGTGGTAAGTGTTGTATCCTCCTCGGCACGCACATGGAGAAAGAGGGGGAAACGTACTCCTCTCTCCTTAGAGCGGAGGTCATCCTGAATTGGTTAATTAAAGCAGGTTGTTGCCAAAACATTAGCTCATCCCAGCTTGTTTTGTCATTAGTTGAACCCAAGCCCCTCTGCTGGCCCCCTCGCTTTGAGAAGGAGAACATGAAGGAGGTAGATCATTCTGCAGTAGAGCTGTAACCTTCCTGCCCATCGTTCATCTCTAAATGTTTTCTTTTATTAAAGGCTGTGGAATTTTGTATTCCTGCAGTCTGTTTTCAGTCATCAGAGGGCCTGTAGTAATGCTATAATAAGGGACTGTTCGTTATTTATGTAAGGGGCCACCGGAGGAGTTTTGGGACCTTCAGTCAAACTAGACCTGACCCTCCCCTCGCCAGTAGTAATTTTTCTATGACCCTCCAAAACGATTTGGGTAAAAAGGCATGACCCTCCCCCAACAATTAATCAATACCTTCTGTACTGGTTTGCGCTTGGCAGAGATATACAGATTACCATTGTTTTTTTTTTTACAGCAATGATATTTGTGATTTAACGTCTGCATTCTCATCTGATGCATCCCACTCCTCTGTTATGATGTGGTGGCCATTTCAGTAGATTTACTCACTAAAATAGTTGTGGAAACACAATAAGCATGGAAACTAAATGCACACTTCCTGCATTACTGCATTACTTCAAATACTAAGTTAGTCCTCTAGTAAACTAGTATTCACATGAAATAAAACAATAAAACATTGAGACCATTCAGCAAAGCACTCTGGATAACATTCAACACACAAACTGGTTGCTATGGACTCGTCACTAGGCTTCCTCCACCTCGCCGTTTAAACAAAGTGGAATAAACGTAAGTCCAAATCTACACAAAACCTGCAATGAATTAGTAAACTGACATCAAATGTGGCATTTAGGAAACCTTTATTGCAACCTTGGCACGGTAAGATGTCCAGACTAGCAACAGTCATTTTCGTTTTTTATGTCCTGCTGCTCCCATCGTCAGCCAGGAAATATGTTTTTTACTAAAGCAGTATATGAAATCAGATGTATTACCTGCCACCATTTAGTTGTTTTGTGTTATTTAGCTAAGATATTTATAAAATATCTGGTCATGCCAGGCGTAATTATTCCACTCATTTTTTAAACAATGCAATTACCCGTTTCAGCCACCGCCACTTTGAAATTTTGCTGTTTCTATGAATAAAAAAGTTGAGTAATTGTTGTTGTTGTTGTTGTTGATTCAAACACAAAATATAACATTCATAAAAAACAGATACAATTTCATTTGAATGTTCCATTCAATTAGAATAACAACTGGAAAGTAAATAAAACAAAACACAAAATATGAAGAAAATAAACGAAATGACGAAAAAATATTCATAAATATATTCATCATTGAAT
This sequence comes from Perca flavescens, assembly GCF_004354835.1. Classification (NCBI taxonomy): domain Eukaryota; kingdom Metazoa; phylum Chordata; class Actinopteri; order Perciformes; family Percidae; genus Perca; species Perca flavescens. Next base: position 31,600,541 of record NC_041337.1, read on the forward strand.
TATTGTAAATTTTGTAAATTCACATTCTTTTGATTCTCCGTGAACCATCACCTTATCGTGGTGGAGAGGTTTGTGTGTCTCTGTGAACCTGAGGGCTGTGTTGTCTGGAGCTTTGTGCTCCTGGTAGGGTCTCCCAAGGCAAAGTGGTCTCAGGTGAGGGGCCAGACAAAGAATGGTTCAAAAACCCCAATGAAAAAGCTAAGCAGAGATGGAGTGACCCTGCCCGGAGGAAGCCCGGGGCCCCCGTCTGGAGCCAGGCCCAGACGGTGGGCTCGTCGGCGAGCGCCTGGTGGCCGGGTTTGCCACGGAGCCCGGCCGGGCACAGCCCGAACAAGCTACGTGGCAACTCCCTCTCCATCCCATGGGCCCACCACCTGTGGGAGGAACCGTTGGGGTCGGGTGCGATGCCACATGGGTGGCAGTGAAGGTCAGGGGCCTCGACGGACCAGACCCGGGCAGCAGACGCTGGCTCTGGGGACGATGGAACGTCACCTCTCTGTGGGGAAGGAGCCGAACTGGTGCGGGAGGTGGAGCGCTACCGGTTAGATCTGGTGGGGCTTACCTCACGCACAGTCTTGGTTCTGGAACCATACTCCTGGATAGGGGTTGGACTCTTTTCTTCTCCGGAGTTGCCCAGGGTGTGAGGCGCCGGGCGGGTGTGGGGATACTCACAAGCCCCGGCTGAGCGCCGCTGTGTTGGAGTTTACCCCGTGGACGAGAGGGTCGCCTCCCCACGCCTGCGGGTTGTGGGGGGAAAACTCTGACTGTTGTTTGTGCATATGCACCAAACAGGAGTTCGGAGTATTCGGCCTTCTTGGAGACCTTGACTGGAGTCCTGCATGGGGCTCCAGTGGGGGACTCCATTGTTCTGCTGGGGGACTTCAACGCACACGTGGGCAATGATGGAGACACCTGGAGAGGCGTGATTGGGAGGAACGGCCTCCCTGATCTAAACCAGAGTGGTTGTTTGTTGTTGGACTTCTGTGCTAGTCATGGATTGTCTATAACGAACACCATGTTCGAACATAGGGATGCTCATAAGTGTACCTGGTACCAGAGCACCCTAGGCCGAAGGTCAATGATCGATTTCATAATCGTTTCATCTGATCTGAGGCCGTATGTTTTGGACACTCGGGTGAAGAGAGGGGCAGAGCTGTCAACCGATCACCATCTGGTGGTGAGTTGGGTCAGAGGGTGGGGAAGACTCTGGACAGACCTGGTAAGCCCAAACGTGTAGTGCGGGTAAATTGGGAACGTCTGGAGGAGGCCCCTGTCCAACAGACTTTCAACTCACACCTCCGCGGAGCTTTTCGTGCATCCCTGTGGAGGCTGGGGGCATTGAACCCGAGTGGACAATGTTCAAAGTTTCCATTGCTGAAGCTGCAGCGAGGAGCTGTGGTCTTAGGGTCTTAGGTGCCTCAAGGGGCGGTAACCCACGAACACCGTGGTGGACAACGGTGGTCAGGGAAGCCGTCCGACTGAAGAAGGAGTCTTTCCGGGATATGTTATCCCGGAGGACTCCGGAGGCAGTTGCAGGGTACCGAAGGGCCCGAAGGGCTGCAGCCTCTGCCGTGAAAGAGGCAAAGCAGCGGGTGTGGGAGAAGTTTGGAGAAGACATGGAGAAGGACTTTCGGTCGGCACCAAAGTGCTTCTGGAAAACTGTTCGCCACCTCAGGAGGGGAAGGGGAACCATCCAAGCTGTGTACAGTAAGGATGGGACACTGTTGACCTCAACTGAGGAGGTAATAGGGCGGTGGAAGGAGCACTTTGAGGAACTCCTGAATCCGACTAATACGCCCTCTATGTTAGAGGCAGAGCTGGAGGATAATGGGGGATTGTCGTCGATTTCCCAAGCGGAAGTCACTGATGTAGTCAAACAACTACACAGTGGCAAAGCCCCGGGGATTGATGAGATCCATCCAGAAATGCTCAAGGCTCTGGGTGTGGAGGGGCTGTCCTGGTTGACACGCCTTTTCAACATTGCGTGGAAGTCTGGGACGGTGCCAAAGGAGTGGCAGACTGGGGTGGTGGTTCCCCTTTTTAAAGGGGGACCAGAGGGTGTGTGCCAATTATAGGGGTATCACACTTCTCAGCCTCCCTGGTAAAGTCTACTCCAAGGTGCTGGAAAGGAGGGTTCGCCAATAGTCGAACCTCGGGTTGAGGAGGAACAATGCGGATTCCGTCCTGGTCGTGGAACAACGGACCAGCTCTTCACTCTCGCAAGGATCCTGGAGGGAGCCTGGGAGTATGCCCAACCGGTCTACATGTGTTTTGTGGATTTGGAGAAGGCGTATGACCGGGTCCCCGGGAGATACTGTGGGAGGTGCTGCGGGAGTATGGGGTGAGGGGTCTCTTCTCAGGGCCATCCAATCTCTGTACAACCAAAGCGAGAGCTGTGTCCGGGTTCTCGGTAGTAAGTCGGACTCGTTTCAGGTGAGGGTTGGCCTCCGCCAGGGCTGCGCTTTGTCACCAATCCTGTTTGTAGTATTTATGGACAGGATATCGAGGCGTAGTCGGGGTGGGGAGGGGTTGCAGTTTGGTGGGCTGGGGATCTCATCGCTGCTCTTTGCAGATGATGTGGTCCTGATGGCATCATCGGCCTGCGACCTTCAGCACTCACTGGATCGGTTCGCAACCGAGTGTGAAGCGGTTGGGATGAGGATCAGCACCTCTAAATCTGAGGCCATGGTTCTCAGCAGGAAACCGATGGAATGCCTTCTCCAGGTAGGGAATGAGTCCTTACCCCAAGTGAAGGAGTTCAAGTACCTTGGGGTTGTGTTCGCGAGTGAGGGGACAATGGAGCGGGAGATTGGTCGGAGAATCGGGCGCAGCGGGTGCGGTATTGCATTCAATCTATCGCACCGTTGTGACGAAAAGAGAGCTTAGCCAGAAGGCAAAGCTCTCGATCTACCGGTCAGTTTTCGCCCTACCCTCACCTATGGTCATGAAGGCTGGGTCATGACCGAAAGAACGAGATCCAGGGTACAAGCGGCTGAAATGGGTTTCCTCAGGAGGGTTGCTGGCGTCTCCCTTAGAGATAGGGTGAGAAGCTCACTCATCCGTGAGGAGCTCGGAGTAGAGCCGCTGCTCCTTTGCGTCGAAAGGAGCCAGTTGAGGTGGTTCGGGCATCTGGTAAGGATGCCCCTGGGCGCCCCTAGGGAGGTGTTCCAGGCACGCCCAGCTGGGAGGAGGCCTCGGGAAGACCCAGGACTAGGTGGAGGGATTATATCTCCAACCTGGCCTGGGAACGCTCGATCCCCAGTCGGAGCTGGTTAATGTTGCTCGGGAAAGGGAAGTTTGGGGTCCCCTGCTGGAGCTGCTCCCCCCGCGACCCGACACCGGATAAGCGGACGAAGATGGATGGATGGATGGACATTCTTTTGAAGTACCTTACCAAAAAAATAATATTAACAATAAATTCAGTGTTTTGTGCTCAGCGATATCCCATATAAAATATTTTTTAATGAAACGATCCACATTTATTTCTGGATAAATATACAGCTGTAAAATAAAGTTGTGTTTCTATATCAGATTAGCAGAAATTGCAGTTTTCATTCAATCAATCCACTATTTCTGAGAACAGCATATTCAACTTTTTTTTTTTTTGAGAAGAAAAGCATGTTCAACGTCTAGTTTATTATTTTTCAATGGAATTTCAGTGGAATAGACTTTTTTCTGCAATGTGATTTTGAATGCAATTCATTACCAGTCAAACTTTCTACTTTCCATCAGCAGGTCCTCCTCTAATCAACTAATCCACAAACATCATTTTACACCTCATAATACTCCAGTTTAAAATACTTTAATAGATGCATATTGATAAGCAGAAAATCTGTGTACATGGAGGAATAGAAATCCAAGGGAATCTGGGCAATTTCTCATTTCATGGACGGTAATGGAATCTTGTTACAGCACGAGGAGTTTTGTGAGAAATATCAAGTTCAATGTAATGTCAAGCATTATGATAGATGGTTGAAAGTTATACTAATGTCTCTGAAATCAATGGTGAGAGAAACATTAGGTACTCCAAAGCTTCTCCTGGTCTGAGGCCGCTCTGCATTGAAGGAATTGATTTCCGTGACTAAAAATGTACCAACAAAGTTATTAGAAATATTCTATTAAAGGAATATTACCCGAACCCAGTAAGAAGAAAATATTATGTTGAAAGAATTTGGAGATGGAGAGGTTAAGAAAAATAAGGAAAAGTTATATCTTATTTCCTCTTCTTCCGAAGGTTACAGAGGTCAACTTTAAACATTTTAAATCTACCCAAAAAAAACGAATTCTTAAGACTGAGATTCAGTTTTGATACTAATAACTGTGTTTTTTTTGTGAAAAGGAAATTGAGAATCTAGAACATGTATTTTTTCTGTGAGTCAGTGCAATCTTTCTGGAGGGACCTGCAGAGCTGGCTACAGACCAAGGAAATTGAGATACCACCTCTGACAGTGAGACTATAAAGTTTGGTGTTTTTGTTGAAGATAAGAAGGTATAGACTTTGTTCTCAAAAATGTGGTGCTATTAGGGAAACATTGTATACGTAAATGTAGATATATTAATACCAAATCCTCCCTGATCCATTGGAAGAATGAGTTAAATATTTTGTGTAAGTCATTGAAACATAAAGTTAATTTGAGATAGCCCTTTTTATTTCTTTTCTCTTATTTTATTTTCTTCTTTCTGTTGATTTATCTATTAAGCTCCTAGGTTTTGTTTATATGCTCGACCTGAGGCAAAAGCTCTATTTTTTATAGTGGATTTGTAAAAATGCCTTGTTTCTTTGTATATCTGTGTATTCTGAATAAAAAATAAATAAAAAAACGTTTAAGTTTAGTCATTTTGTATGACGTTTCATGCTTTTATTCTCGCGAGAAGAAGTGGTTACCAAGGTACCGGCATAGACAGCGTCCTCCAAAACTGTAAATGGCCCAGGCTGACCAATGAGAGGGAACCCGACCATACCAAAGTGGGATCATTTTAGGGGTGCGCTAACTGTCTGTCCTAAATAAACTATAAAGTGAAATGAATTCAGCATTTCACAATCATTGAATCGACTGTTACTCCAACACATTAATCTATTAATTAATGATTTTATAGGTTGTACTGCGTTTCATAGGCGTACAACAAAGGCCAGCTATTTCTGACAGTGTGGTTGGAGTTCCTTCATGGTATCAGCCGCGCCAACATTGAAAGTTTCTGTGAAAGTGTACCATGGATGTATTAAGACAGCGTGGACTTGTTAACCAACGCTTTCCTGTATCTAGTATCTAATAATACCCGCTTCGACACACGAAAATAAATACACCCTCTTCCAAAAAAAGACGTAGACACAGGTGAGTAGGTCTTTTATAATGGAACTGGCCATGTGGAACAATAAATGTGGCTTTTGTTGTAACCGTTAGCGTAATGGCCGTTTGATAGGCTGAGTGAAAAAAACAAAGATTTGAAATCCCTCCGCGGCCCCTTGCAGTTGGTTAAACATTTATTCGAAATATACAGTTGAGGTAGCTAAAGAAGCCAAAATAGGTTGTTTCTTTTATACACTGTGTTAACGTGACTTTTAAAGGAAATATTATTTCCATTTAGCAACAAAATATACTAACTTTTACTCTATTGTTCAAAGATTTCCAACATGCCCATGCACCGTTTTTTGTAGGGTAGCGTTAACGTCAGTGACTCAAACATTCTCTGTAAATGCACCAGGTCTGTCATCTCTCTGAGACCACCTCGGTCCCTCCGTAATACGCCACAGAGATGATTTTACTGGGGAGGTGATGTTGGGAAATCGGGCCTGTTAGCTGGGATTCCCAGAAGAATGTAAAAAAGATCTGAGGTAACACGATGTCTGTTGCATAAAAAGAGGAAGTCCACTACAGGATGTGAGTCTTGTCTGGTTTAAAGGTCACACAATGCTTCACGCTGTTTGGGTTTTGGAGCATTTACACCATGCATGGGGGAGGAAAGCGTTTAGTCTCTTGCCATCAGAGGTGGAAGTTGAGGTCTGAGATGTGCTGCTGTTGAATCCGATGTCCCTTCCTGTATTGAATCAGCAGGTTGAGTCTGGAGTCAGCTTAAAAATCATGACTACTGGTGAAGTTCTCGTGTTCTCTTTTCTTCCTCTTTCCTGGGTGGTGAAAGGTCAGCTCCAGCTACAGAAACCTGACCAAATAATCTGACTGAACGACATTCTGCTGAGCTACTGCGCCATCCTGTCACATTAAATGTAACGTGAGAAAAGTAGACTATGTTTGCTTAATCATTGGTTCATGCTCATAATAGACCTGCAAAAGCTGTTCACTTTGGGCAACGGCAAACAGCCCACCACCTTGTAATTTCCACTCGTAATCATTTCCAGGCCAGGAATGTGCATCCTGCAGGACTCAAGAAAAGTCAGTTAACTTCTCAGCGTGGAGCCTTTTTTTTTTTTTTTTTTGGCCCCCTCAGTTACTGAGCGTTCATCTTGGGGAAAAAAAACAAGAAAAATAGTCGGCTGACCCTATTTCTTATATCCAAATGGAAAAAGCATGCAACTTTTCAAATGGTAATAACAGTGCGTGACAGAGTGCAAATAGCAGTGGTGCAGAACTGCCTACTGTTATTCACGTTTGTCTTTTGAAGAATCCACAGAGAATTACTTTCTTTCATTTAGACAAGGGGAAACATCAAATGGATGAAGAGTAGGGCTTGGTGATGTCTGGAAAGAAGCTTATGGGGGTTTGAAGACAGAGGCCCACCACAACCCACCAATGTCCTGTCCAGGGGATGTACTTTTTTACATCAGTGGTATCAAAGCAGGAGATGGGCTTCTGCTTATGTAATGCGCGTGTAAGATGTTGGCTGTATATACTCCCCTGGTAACGGAGCCTTTTGTCTAATTCAGGATCTTAGATTAGCTTGATCAGCAGCTTTGCCATTCTGGTGGGCAAAATCAATTTAAACTTCTCATTCTTCCAGTGGAACTGGAATAGTATTGGAATGAACATAAACATGTCATCCTTTTATTTTTAATTATTTTAAATTGATTGAGTAGACCTTCACTGATGGTGCACGTGCAAATAATGTATGTCTAAACGGCTGCTTTCTTAGGCACTGTTTTCACTTAATTTTAATATCCGTCCTGAGTGATCCGATCTAGAGCTGGGCAATATATCAATATTATATCGATATCGTGATATGAGACTAGATATCTTCTTAGATTTTGGATATCGTAATATCGTGATATGACATAAGTGTTGTCTTTTCCTGGTTTTAAAGGCTGCATTACAGTAAAGTGATGTCATTTTCTGAACTTACCAAACTGTTGTAACTGTTATATTATTTGCCTTAACCCACTTAGTCATTATATCCACATTACAGATGATTATTTATCAAAAATCTCATTGTGTAAATATTTTGTAAAAGCACCAATAGTCAACACTACAATATTGTTGCGGTATCGATATCGAGGTATTTGGTCCAAAATATTGTGATATTTGATTTTCTCCATATCGCCCAGCCCTAATCCGATCACAAGAAGACAGCTCTAAGTACATCAGTTCACATTAGCCTCGCTTGCCAGTAGGGCTGCCACCTCTTAGTCGATTAGTCGACTAATCGGTCGTTTTAGTTTTAGTCGACTAAGATTTCTTTAGTCGATTAGTCATTTTTTATGCTTATTCATGCTTAATTACTTATTTCCAAGAAACTTGGATTTATGGTAAACACAAGATTTAAAGTGGTGCTTTTGCAGGATTAATTGTGGAGAAACTCAGTTTTACAGATGGTTAATTAACTACATTTATATTGTGCTTTTCTAGTCTTAACCACCTCTCAAAGCGCACAGCTCTGTCAATTAAATCAACTAATCGATTAGTCGACAACATCCTATAAGTGTTAGTTGACTAAGAATATCTTTAGTCGAGGACAGCCCTACTTTCCAGACCATTCTCCACAGCGCTGCGTTAGACAGCCTGCGTTGGCCGTCCAACTGTCCGGCAAAAACGCAGGAATCCATTCCTTTTGAATGGGGGTAGTGCGTTTGGGCTGCAGCGGGATTTGCCGCAGGATGGACAAGCAAAACAACGCAGCGGGTCTGCGGCGAAAAGTTGAGACCGACTCAACTTTGTAGTCTCTGATGTTTGACTTCTTTAGTGCTGAGGCTCCAATAAGGAAGTAGCCTACTTCTTAAATGTCCGGGTTAAAAAATAAGAATCAAGACATTTAGTGAAAAAACAATACTTAGCAGTTATAAGATGTACGCTAGTAGATTTTCTCCAGAAAGTCACCATGTTTGGGGTTTGGTTCATGATGTTTTCAGTCTCGGAGGATCTTTTTTCTCTGTCCGCCCATCCTGTTGTTAACTTGTCGGTATTTTGATCCTAGCGGTGTGGATTTAGCTGGCCAGGGGGAAAAAAATAAGGGAATCCTTTTGTAATTAGGGACTACTGTAGATGTCAGTGGCTGTAATATTACAGTCTGTGCCTAACATAGGCTAACTGCCACAGACAGACACGCTGGAACATTTAATCTCAACTCTTACATCATCTTGCTGTGATGGCATGCATAATGGAGTAACTTACCACTGTATCTAATGCTAGTGATGTTCTCTGCTTTCTCTCAGTTTAGAAGGTCTATGACACCAACCCTGTGATTAGCTGGAACATACCATGTTTTTTCTACCAAACCTACCATACCATTCATCACAAAGAATAGCCAGCAAATAATAGTTATGCTCCACTAGCTGTGGCTCATAATATTATAGCCAACATTATTGTTGCAGAACAACATATGAAAATTGTTTTTCTTCGCAGACTGACCATTTTTAGAGTTTCCACTTCTAAAAGCATGAAGAAAATACGTGTGCTATTTTGGTAGAGTTTTCCCCCGGGGAGGAGGAGTAGGTGAGTATGTTGTGTTGGTGATTTGTGTTAGGTGCCATAGTCAAATCGCACACTGCCCTTTGTTTCAGAACAAAAGTGTTTGAGTGACTCAGAAGCTGTGTGGCTTCAGTTCTCACACTTAACTGTCTGGCTGCTGTGCATTGTTTTGCTGACTGTGCCAAGTCCTGCTTGTCTGTTGCTGTGTTTCTCTTCCTCTCTTCCTTTCTCTCGTTTCTTGCCTGTCTCCGTTTGGCTGTTGTGTGTCCTGTGGTTCTACCTGTATTTGGCCGATATTTCTGCACTGACGTAGCTCTGTTTGCAGGTCATCTGCACTGCCATGAGGTCATTTTTATGTTGGCATCGTTTTTCGCACCAGGCCGAATAATCTGCTCCACTTGGCCAAAGTATACAACATAACCACACCAGACGTTGCAGACACACACACACACACACACACACACACACACACACACACACACACAGAGCCACAGATACAATCTGGCATTATGCAATGCTGTTCAAAGCACTCATTTAATGTGGGTAAAACCGATTATTTATGCATTCATGTGCATAGGTACCACATGTATGATATCACTGACACTAAATAAGCTGCACATCTGAATGCATAAGTACACTCATGAATGGTGGTGGAAGAAGTATTGAGATCTTTTAGTTAAGTGGCAGTATCACACTATAAAAATACCAATTCAAATCATTTTATTTCAGTAAAGGTACAAAAATTAGCAGAAAAAACGATAAAGTTATCCTCAAAAATGTCATCATATGAAACCCATTTTTTGATGATATTTATTCTGCCGTGGCCGTTAAATTAGTTACTCATTAGTTACCAAGTAGTTTACATTGTCAGTGGTGCAGCGCTGGATTCAGATCATGGCGTGTACATGCGCAAGGGATTCACAGGAAATGCATGTACTAGAAGAAATTTGGAAGACGAGAACCGGCATACTTTGGACATCATTTGTGCGCACGCGTCGTATAATGACACAATCCAGAGAGCAGAACAACTGGCCCCAGGCATTTTAAAGAGAAACATTTGTTTTCAGTACAAGTGTAGTTATTTTAACCATGCAAATATATATGAGTTGCTCGCCTTCCTCAAAGTGCAAAGTGTTTCCTGCCCTACAGTGATCAGTAACGTGTTGTTTCGAATGATGTGCTTATTGTTAGCACTGGTAATCACAGCTGTCCCAAAATGGACCAGAATTTATGAGTTTCAACAGTAAAGGTTATCATGAGGCAGAGGAATGGCCCCTGTCCGTGTTTTATCTTATTATTGGATGATTATTACCATTGCATTAATGTGTTAATTATTATTTTACCATGTAGCTAGTGAAGGTGGAACTGATTTGAACTATATTATACTGATGGGTGGTTTAAACAATGCAATCGTGTGGCCGGGTTGGCTCAGTGGGTAGAGCAGGCGCACATATACTGAGAGGTTTATACCTCGTCGCAGAGGTCCAGGGTTCGAATCCGACCTGTGATGTTTTCCTGCATGTCTTGCCCCTCTCTCCCCCTTTCTCACGTAGCTGTCCTATAAAATAAAGGTGGAAAAGCCCAAAAAATCTACAAAAACAACAATGCATCATATTTTATAACTGATATTATTTGTAAATTGTAACTGTGTGTGTGAGCTGTATGTATGTATGTATGTATGTATGTATGTGTATGTATATATATATATATATATATATATATATATATATATATATATATATATATATATATATATATATATATATATATATATATATATTGTAGATTCTCACTGAAGGCATCAAAACTATGAATGAACACATATGGAATTATGTACTTAACAAAAAAGTGTGAAATAACTGAAAACATGTCTTATATTTTAGATTCTTCAAAGTAGCCACCCTTTGCTTCTTTTGATAACTCTGCAAACCCTTGGTGTTCTCTCAATGAGCTTCATGAGGTAGTCACCTGAAATGGTTTTACCTTCACAGGTGTGCTTTGTCAGGGTTAATTAGTGGAATATTTTCCCTTATTAATAAAAAAGCAAAGAGTGGCTACTTTGAAGAATCTAAAATATAAGACATGTTTTCAGATATTTCACATTTTTTTCTTAAGTACATAATTCCATAAGTGTTCATTCATAGTTTTGATGCCTTCAGTGAGAATCTACAATGTAAATAGTCATGAAAATAAAAAGGAAACGCATTGAAGGAGAAGGTGTGTCCAAACTTTTGGCCTGTACTGTATGTGTATATATATATATATATGTGTGTGTGTGTGTGTGTGTGTGTGTGTGTGTGTGTGTGTATATATATATATATATATATACAGTGGGGGAAATAAGTATTTGACCCCTTGCTGATTTTGCAGGTTTGCCCACTTACAAAGAATGCAGAAATCTACAATTTTAATCATATGTACATTCTAACAGTGAAAGACAGAATCCCAAAGAAAATTCCAGAAAATCACATCATATGAATTTATTAAAATTGCTAACCATCTGATGAGGAAAAACAAGTATTTGACCCCCTGGACAAACAGCATGTTAATATTTTGTAGAAAAGTCATTATTGGCCAGCACAGATGTCAAGTGGTTTTTATAGTTGGTGACAAGGTTTGTGCACATTTCGGCAGGGGGATTTGGCCCACCCTCCCTGCAGACAGCCTCCAAATCATTCAGGTTCGAGGTTGTCGCCTGGCAACTCAATTTTAAGCTCCCTCCAAAGATTTTCAATCGATTCAGGTCTGGAGACTGGCTAGGCCACTCCAGAACCTTGATGTGCTTCTTCTTCAGCCACTCTTTTGTTGCTTTGGCGGTGTGCTTAGGGTCGTTGTCGTGCTGAAACACCCATCCTCGACCCATCTTCAGCTCTCTCACTGAGGGAAGGAGATGTCGGTCCAGAATTCCACGATACATGGCCCCGTCCATCCTCCCCTCAATACGATGGAGTTGTCCCGTCCCCTTGACTGAAAAGCACCCCCAAAGCATGATGTTGCCACCACCACGCTTGACGGTGGGGATGGTGTTCTTTGGGTTGTACTCGGTGTTCTTTGCCCTCCAAACACGACGAGTTGAGTTGAGGCCAAAAAGTTCTATTTTGGTCTCATCTGACCACATCACCTTCTTCCAGGCCTCTTCTGAGTCGTCCAGGTGGTGAATGGCGAACTTCATGCGGGCCTGTACATGTTTCTTCTTGAGCAGGGGACCTTGCGTGCGCTGCAGGATTTCAATCCATGACGGCGTAGTGTGTTACCAACCGTTTCTTTTTGTAACTGTGGTCCCAGCTGCCTTCAGTTGATTCATCAGATCCCCCTTGTGGTTTTGGGATGATTCCTCACCGTTCGCATGATCAGGGACACCCCACGAGGCAAGATCTTGTGTGGAGGCCCAGACCGAGGGAGGTTGGCGGTGGTGTGGTGCTTCTTCCATTTCCTGATAACTGCACCGACAGTTGATCTTTTCTCTCCAAGTTGCTTTCCGATTCTCTTGTAGCCCATCCCAGCCTTGTGCAGATCAACAATCTTGTCCCTGATGTCCGTAGAAAGCTCTTTGTTCTTGCCCATGGTGGTGATGTTGGATGCTGGTTGTTTGGGTGTTGACAGGTGTCTTTTATACAGGTAACGAGGTGAGGCAGGTGTATTTGATGTAGATAATTGGTTCGGATTGGGGCTGTGTCTTAAAGAAAGACTAACTGGCTTGTAGGAGCCAGAATACTTGCTGTTTGTCCAGGGGGTCAAATACTTGTTTTTCCTCATCAGATGGTTATCAATTTTAATAAATTCATATGATGTGATTTTCTGGAATTTTCTTTGGGATTCTGTCTTTCACTGTTAGAATGTACATATGATTACAATTGTAGATTTTTGCATTCTTTGTAAGTGGGCAAACCTGCAAAATCAGCAAGGGGTCAAATACTTATTTCCCCCACTGTATATATTAAAAACTTTGATCAAAGTGACTAGTAACTACAGCTGTCAAAGTACAATATTTCTCCCTGAAATGTAGTGAAGTATAAAATAACATGACATCAAAGTACTCAAGTGAATACAAGTTACCTCACACACCCATTGTTGCAGAGTCTTAAATAGAGTAATTAAACTAGGGAGGCTTATATCAGCCTTCATTGATAGTTGGACTTTAGTATTTCCTCTTGATATCAAGCTGTGACGTCTCACTTTTAAAGAGTGCAGTTTGCATTCTTGCTAGCCTCACAGTCAGGTTAAGCCCTCTCTGGCCTAAATATCCTAGACATTAGGAGTCATGTGGCTGGAGTTCCCTTCTGTCATTGGCTCTTGGGTGCTCCCAGTTTGGGCCAGTCTGCCCCTGAGGAATGAGGTCACTGTAACTCCGTGTCCTGGCAAGCTGTGTCTCTGTCTGTACTGAACTCTGGAGGTCAGCAGCTCAGGACTTGCGTGCAGATCCCTCACGTCTTGAGTGACTGAGTGAAGATGTGACCCGGAGACAAACTGACAGCGCTTTGCTCACTGAGAGGTAACGTAGAGAGGAAGACCTTGCATAAAGTTAGTGTCCTGCAGAAACCCTTTTTATCATCTTGTTTTCAATGCAGTTGATGGCTGAACTGGTTTCCACCTGAAACACAACATGTGTACATCAGTCTGACACTGATCTACTTACTTTGTTGTCTGTGTTTGCCAGGTGAAGGAGCACAAGTGGTGTTTCTGTTTGCTGCTATTTATATGCCACCAGCCCACACACCGATTCAGTCATTAATCATATAGGGTCTGAGGCTGAAATCCAGACAGTTGAGACTGACTCAACGATGACTGCATACCAGTGTTTCCCATACATACATTAGGTTCTACTTGGGCGCCCCCGCCCTGGTAGATCGAGACCCACCCAGGTAGGGAAAATCCAAATAATTTTTTTTTCTTCAGTCAATGATGTATTTTTATAATGCACACAGACCAGCGGCCTCCAGCCCCTCCCCCTTTGTGAAGTTGTGTTCAGCGTGCATGATGCAGCGTAGGGCTGCACGATATGAGGGAAATATGCAATAACGTTGTTGAATATGGCTAACTATATTACTTAGCGATAAATAAAGAGATACAGTGTACTCATTTCTGCGTTTCTACTGCTTTCAGTATTCTACTAAAATACAACAAATTGCTTGTTGAAGTTAAAACAAATGTAAGGAAATAATTTCCAACATTCTTTTATTGAACAAATTGAACATTGAATTGAATATAAAAGGCACTGCTAAAAAAGATGGTTAACATTTTAATGTGCAGTTTTCTGCTGATCTATTTCAAGTAACACAAAACATTCTGTGTCTTTTGCGATATGTCGCAGCCTTTCGTGATGTGTTTATTGCGTCAGTGAATATCACGGTGACAATTTAAAAAAATAAATAATCAAAAACTATATTGTGTAGCCCTTATACAGTGTCAACATTCACTTTAGCCTTGGCTATCATTAGTAATAGCATGTTGCTTGTGGTGTTGTGGCTTTCCGGATTAACTGTAAAAAATAAATAATAAATAAAACACAGCGGCCACACTGCTGTTAAAGCACCCCAAACGTCATTTATCGCTAACCAGAGCTACCGTTGCCAACCAAGCCTTCAGTTTGTCTCCGTGCCTGTGAACTTGTGGACTCGAGCCCGAATAAGTATAATAGTATAATTAGTATGAGAAGAGAAAAAAAAAAAGATTTTAACTGGGTCGGGCTCGGACATAAATATCTTAATGCCTGTCGGGCTCGGCCGGGTTCGGTTACTGCTCGGACAGAAAAATCCGGTCCGATCCGCACTCTGTATCATCTAGTCTGGTTTGTTTAATATGTACATAGTTATTTCTTTCTAAATTATCTGTTAATGTTATGTAGTCATTGTTTTCAATAAATAATTCATAAACCTTTTGTTTGTTAGTTTATTACTGAGCGGCGCCGTCACATCCTGCGCCCCCCACCACCACAAGTAAATTCTCAACCTGTGGGAAACACTGCGTACACAATATCCAATTTGATGACTTTGTGGTTGGTTTTGATACGTCACAAAGTGTGCGCTCATCGGTTTGTCTTCATTAATCCCCAACACACCCAGAATGTGTGAGCTCCAAACGGCATTTGAATGTGTTTGCTCATGTAATTTTGGAGGATCTCCGTTGTCTGCCCCACCCTTCAAAGACAAACGACAACAGACTGGTAGCCAACATTTGTTTCTTTCTTCGTGCCCTCTATTAATTTTTTTCTTTTCTTTTTTTGGGCCATTCCCAGAAGGCCATGATTCCTCACTGCACGTGACAGTGACTCTGCCTTTTGCCTGTCATCAGCGCCTCTGGCTGTTTTTGAGGTCGCGATTTAGCAACATGCTTCTTGTTAACCATTATTTACCCTGCCCCCTCCACACTGGGCCCTCTGACCTAGTAACCACAGAGCTCAAACAAACAGCTTTTTAATATGCCTGTGTGTTACAATCCCAACTCTTGTGTCACATTGGTTATCACTTTTTCAATACTCTTCATGTAGCCGCAGACTGTCTGCAGAGTTGCGTGTGAGGGTATGACAGTACAAATAAATAGAGCAAAAGGTCAGGTTTTTAACCTGTGTATACCTTCAACACAACAATGTGATTCAGTCAGTGGTTTTCTCTTCCAAGTTTCAATGGACTACATTTATTGGGGCACTCTAATTGTACACAAGTTCAATTTTTCTGTCTCTAGCCTGTGGAAACAATGATAGTTGTAGTTGTCTTCTATTGCTTTTTGCTCCCTGGGTCAAAAAGAAAATCTCACTGTACCCTGGTACTAAAGTCTCTTCACTGGCTCCCTGTTGCATATTAGATTCAGCTTAAAAATCCTACACATACGTACAGTATAGAGCTTTGCATGGGCAGGCTCCTGCGTGTGGCTGCATATTGAATGCTTTGCCTCCTCACTTACGGTCTTCTGTTTCTGTGGATTCTTTTAAAAATCAGATAAAGCCGTATACCTGTTTAGACAGGCGTTTTGTTGACCCGTATGCACCTGGACTGCACTTTCATTATTATTGTGTAATACTGATTGTGTGTTCACATTAGGGCTGCAACAACGAATCGATAAAATTCGATTACCAAAAAAATTGGCAACGAATTTAATTATCGATTCCTTGTGTCGCGCAACTATTAGGCCACCTAGTCGCGGAGATAAAAAAAAAAAAATTGAGTTGAGCGCAGAGCGGAGCAGCGCGGAGCGAAAGAAAAGAAAAAAGAGCAGAGCGGGGGTAGAGGAAATACGGAGAGACCCGTAACGTTGTTCTGAAACACTCTGCGGAGGCAGAGAAATCAGTACGACCCAAGTCATCCAAGGTGTGGGAGCATTTCACACTAAATAAATCAAAAACGTGTTAATTGCAAGATAAGCAAAAGCGACACGGCATGGCACGGGCGCACCACGGTGATGAGTCAGCACCTAAAACGTAAACATGTTGGAGTCCTTGATGAGGAGGAAGGGAGTTCAACAGCAGGGTAAAGTCACTACACTATCCTACTTCTGTTCCGTTCTGAAGGGAGGAACGTACCGTCCCTCCAGTAGCTCTTCTGGTGCTGCTGTTTACTCGTTATCCAGCTGACTAGCATGACAAGCTAGCGTTAGCTCGGTAATAACAGTAATAAAGCAGAGGCGGTATACTTTGCAAGACTAAAGACACTGTTTTATTCACTCGCCTTTTTTGGCCCATTAATTTTTCAATCTGTTATGTATATATTATGTGCTTTGTCCCATATCAGTTATTGTTGACAAATATAATAGTGTGTGGTGTATAAATGAACTTAACTTGCACTTACTACAATGATGGCAATAATTTAATGAATAAGTGTGTGTGTCTGTCTGTCTGTCTGTCTGTCTTGTCTGTATCTGCTATTTGGGTTACTTACCTTTACACAACTATTAACTAAAACAATAAGTATGCATGTATTGAGTTGATGTAAATTAATGTTTTTTTTTTTTTTTCCGATTCATCGATTAATCGAAAAAATAATCGACAGATTAATCGATTATTAAAATAATCGTTAGTTGCAGCCCTAGTTCACATTCTGTTTTGTGTTTTCCCAGCACTTTGTGACTTATGTCTGTGAAAATTGCTTTATGAATACATTTTACTTACTTCCTTTGGAGGGAGCTTTCAAGTTTAAAACGACAACCTTTATGATGTCATTGGTGTTATTTTGGATTGGATTTGAGACATTTTTAAAGAATAGTTCAGCGTTTTTGGAAATACTGTATGCTTATTTGAGTTGTTGTTGTTGGGAGTTATATGAGAAGGTTTGATACCACGCTCATGTCTGTAATAGTAAATATGAAGCTGCAGCTGGCTAACATTAATTACCTTTTGCATCTCGTTTGTTTAATTTGTAAGGAAAAAAAGTGTAAATGCAACAATTTGACGGTTTACGGTGGGTTATGTACCGGACTATTTCTTCTGGCACAATGGTCAAATAATTGTTCCAGCTTAAGTACTGCTTTTCTTTGTCAATATGACCATTAAATATCTTTTAGATTGTTGTTAAGACAAGGCAAGCAATTTCAAAATATCTCTTTGGGCTCTGGGAAATGGTGATGGGCATTTTCCATCATTTTCTGACATTTAGCCCAAACTATTAATCGAGAAATGAACTGGTAAAATAATCAATAATGAAAATAATAACTAATTGCAGCCCTAATTATGGAAATTGTAGCATCCATCCAGAGTTTTTGGAGCTTGGCCCATACTAGAGATTACGGATTATGGACGTATCTGTGTCTCCACTGCTTAAATTTTGATCATTACACAAAACTCTAGTGAGTCCTACAACTTCATGGTAGTGCAATACCCCTTTGATACAGAGTAGAAGTGGGCATTATGAATTAAATCTTCCAGGGTTAATGTAAATGTGATTTTTGCAGCATTGCTTGCACTGGAGTCGTACAAGCAAAGATGTTAAAGGAACACCTGTCTCTGTGGGAACTGTATGGGGAAATCTCTACAGGACACATTTATGTTATCTCATTGTATCTATCATCATTAGGGATGCACCAAATCCAGATTTTTGGGGTTTGGCCGAATACCGAATCCACTGGTTAAGATTCTGCCTAATCCGAAACCGAATACCGAATCCTACTCCCATCCCCAGTCCGTTAACACAGTAAACACATTAATGACGTAAACAACGTCCAGAGCCTCTAAAATAGCTAAATGTAACAACTAGGGCTGTCCTCGACTAAAGAAATTCTTAGTCGATTAACACTTATACAATTTTGTCGACTAATCGATTAGTTGATTTAATTGTCAGAGCTGTGCGCTTTGAGAGGTGGTTAAGACTAGAAAAGCACAATATAAATGTAGTTAATTAACCATCTGTAAAACTGAGTTTCTCCACAATTAATCCTGCAAAAGCACCACTTTAAATCTTGTGTTTACCATAAATGTGCTCAGAAGTTTCTTGGAAATAAGTAATTAAGCATGAATAAGCATAAAAAATGACTAATCGACTAAAGAAATCTTAGTCGACTAAGACCAAAACGACCGATTAGTCGACTAATCGACTAAGAGGTGGCAGCCCTAGTAACAACTTAATGTTGAATTCACACGCTCTTTTCACATCGTAGGAAAGCACATCGCTATCGCCAGATGAGTGACAATTTTGTTTGGCAAATTTTCGCTAACCAGTGTATGATGAAGGCATGTCGGGTGGGTGAAATTAGAAAGCTAATGTTAGCTAACGAGCAGCAGCCGGCCGTTCGGTCGCTCCGTTCCCACTGTAGGGACACTCATTTGCCGAGAGACCGGCTGACAGACCAGGAGAGGCACTGTCTGGTTAACCCCAGTTTTTAGCTGTGACTGTCCTTCCTTTGCCGTACCTGGGGTTGCTGCGTTTTGGCTGCTGTCTATGGAGTCCTTCATGCACGTCTCGTATTCTTTCGGATGTTTCATGCGCAGGTGTTTTGGCAGCGGCGATGTTGTGTGTTGTTTGGGGTCCTTGCCGCCGCGGGACAGGTCGGCACTGCGGGTTGGGTGTGTGGCTCGGCCTGGGTCGCCTTCTTTTTCCGTCAAAAAGCCCAGTATTCGGCCGAATCCTGGATTTGGTGCCTCCCTAATCATCCCATCACATGCTGAGATAATTTTGCTCTTTGTTCGTGAAGACATAGATAGTGTCCTTTTACTGTGCCAGAAGCATCTGCTAAGGTATTTCAGGATAAGATGTCCATCGAAGGATTATAGAGGGTATCAAGTTAATTCAGAGGGCCAAGACATGAGACATGAGTCTCTGCTCTCTTTGAAATTTTAACACACCTTATTTTTATTGAATACAGAGTTTTCTCTGCCGAGGGGCAGTATGGCTTGTTTATCTGCTATCTGTGATTTAAAGTAGGGTTCAAGGGCTTTGAAAAAAAATCACAAGTTAGAATTCCTAATGTTTAAATAAGCCCAAAATATTGGCTTTGTCTGTTTGCAGCACGTTTTGAGTATGTGAAAGTCAATGAATGTCAGTGTTAACCTGGTCTGATTAAAAAGTCCCTCCTTGAAATTTGAATGTCAACCGCCATCTATCATTCGTGAAATAATCCCATTTACATGGCCAAATTCAACATGACTTGCAAATTTGAGCAGATAAGCGTTTGGACCACAGCCAAATGCTTGTGCTTGTCGCCTACGTTATTACGAAGAAGCATTTTTCAAGATTGTTATCACTCAGCTCAGTTTTGATTTTCTCAGGAGATTTGATTGCGGTTTGGTATCTTCACCAACTGAGAATGCAGGGTGACAGCCTGCTTGGGCATGCCCGTGTGTAATGTGAGCAGTAATGTGAGATGTTAGCATGGTGTGTCCCTGCATTCGTGGAATGTGTGTGTGTGCGTGCGTGGTATGTGTATGATTTTGGTATGAGAGAAAAGAGCTATAGCTGCAGTAACTTTACACCCCTCTGCCTCTCCAGTGGTCACTATAAAAATACATTTCCAGCTGATGAATGAAAAAAGAGAATTGTGAGTAGAGCTAACAGTGTGTTTTTAGTAAACATCCAGTGTGTGTGTGTTTGTGTGTGTGTGTGTGTGTGTGGGGGGGGGGGTGGGGGTTATAATAGACTTATCATTATGTTGGTAAGTGAGCATGTGTGTGCATCTGTGCATCATGGATCACAGAGTATTTGGCCAAATGAGAAGGCACCACACACGCACACTAATGCTCGTAATCCACCTGCCTCCTCTGTGTCTGCGAGCGAAGGTGCGTGTTCTGTTGCATGGAGGTGCTTTACCACTGCCAGAGGGCTGGCTGGGATGCTCACAGCTAAGTATGTTGAAAATATTTCCCCCTGGCACAGAGATCATGTAGCTTTCAATAGATGGATAGAGAAAAGGACTGACATAAGTTAAAGAGAGGAATGAGACAAAAGGTAGAAAACAAGAAGTTCAAAGATATGGGAGGTGAATGGAGGTGAAGCAGACAAGTGAGGAGAAAATGGATCTATTTAAGAAGGAAAAAAGTAGATGTTTTGCCGAAAGATATATGAGAAGAGAAACAGAGATGCTAAATATGTGATTGGCCCAGTCCTTGGAATGAGGGATGCGCGGGAGGGGAGGGGAGGAAGGAAGGGAGGAGAGTGTGATTGATGGTATTAACAGAGGTGGAGAAGGTGTCGAAATTTGTTGACCCAGCTGAAATGTTTATTGTCCTATCCCATCAACTCCCGCTGTTGTGTTTTTGACTTCAGAGCTGCCGGTTGCTTTTCCTCTACAGTGAGGAGCGTGAGCGCAAGTCCGCTCCCTGCTGCTGCCTCCGGAGAATGGCTGACCACTGTGTGTGTGTGTGTGTGTGTGTGTGTGTGTGTGTGTGTGTGTGTGTGTGTGTGTGTGTGTGTGTGTGTGTGTGTGTCTGTCTGTGTGTCTGTGTGTGTGTGTGTGTGTGTGTGTGTGTGTGTGTACTGAGGACTGAGGGCAGCTCAGCCACTGTGTGCAAGAAGTGAAATAAACTTTTCCTGGGAATGGATACAAGTGCATTTACTGATTAATTCTTTGGACACAAATCTTTATACAAACTCACAGGAGATATTCCAGTAGTTAAAGCTTCTGCTGAACCACTGTTTTGCAGGCCCTAATGACAGGATATCCTTGACCGCACCTCCTTCATAATCTTATTTTATTCTTTCATTCACCATCTGTTATCCCACTTCCCTACATTGACTTTCTCACTTACTAGAATACATTGTTCCCTATCTCAGAAGAATCTATTGGAAAGGAAAGACTGTTATCTAGAATAACTTGGAAATTAGGGACGTAGTAGAGGGTCTTGCTCTGATTGGTTATAGGTCGGTCTAATTGTGTGTAGAGGCATTTTGGTCTGTTGACAATGCCTCTTGGAAATCGAAAGTGAACTCAGAGGTGTTTTCTTTTTCGTCACCGATATTGCATGCAGTCAGCGTTTAAAGGCTCTGAAACACCAACCCGATTATCGGCCGTCCGCCAGGCTGGCGAGGTCGGTGACTCGAGTCTGTTCGGCGTGTTCCGTGCCGTCGTCAGTCGGAGGAGCCGCCTGCGTTCATTTTGGCCGATTTGACTTGTTGAATCGGCCAGTGGGCAGTCGGACTCAATGACCAATCTGATTGGTGGAGTGCTAGCCCTTGACTAGCGAATCAGTGCTTCTTCCACAAGAAGAAGCCTGAGAGCTGACAGCGCCAGTATCTTCTTATTACTAGCCATCGTATTTTCTTCCGTTCAGGGAGTAATGACAACGATCCTTCTTGACTACCATCAACACTCTCTGATGAAAAAAATGACGACGATAGCGTGGGTTTTTTTGTTTTTTTTGAGCGACAATATAGATTAGGGCCGCCTGCTGTTATGGAGACGTACCACGTCTCGCGCACGCGAACGTTTGCTCAAGTTGGCGTCGCTTCGGTGTGTTCCTGAGGCACTTTTTTGAGAGACGGGAGCCGACTGATCAGTCCGACTGCCTTTTCTGCCGGTCGGGTCGACGGTGTGTCAGAGCCTTTATGACGCGGTGCTGTCGGCAGCCTATCGTTAACAAATTTAACACTTAATTTCCAAACAGGCTTAGTGGCTTGACGGTTAGGGTTTAAGTATGGATTTGAATCGCGGGGGGTATTTTGCCGACGGTAATGTTATCAGTGTTAGAAGTTAGCAGTACACTTGAACGACCGGACTCAGGGTGAGCATAGAGGGTGAGTCTGAGCAAGAATTTACAGCTTTCGGCAACTTAATACGATATAGTCCCTGCCTGTACGATCCAGTGTCAGCAAAAACGCCTTTTTGATTGAGTTTCCTCTAAGCGAAATGATCCGAGTGAATTTAAGCGGGGCTTTTATTGTGAAGGGTAGACGCGGAAGAGCCAGCGTTATGGCCGCGCTTTTTTTTCCCTCAACCTTTTTTCCCCACGGCCTTTAAGTTTTATTCACGGTTTAATATCCAACGCTGTCCAAACTGCTCCCAATTCCAAACCCCAAGTTCATTGGGTACCCAGGAAACTAAGTGTAAACGGTTCACGAGATATTTCAAAGGCTTCCCGATTAGATGTTTAATCATATACATAGAAAGCAGCGTCAAACTTTAGACTGAATTTAGACTAGTCTATCCCGCTACACCTGCTGCTCAGTCTTTCCCAGGACAAGTCCTCTTGTGAACAGGAATTTTATATTTTCAGCTGCAGAAATGGCAGCAGTTTGTTTGGAATAAGCAGGAGAAGGCCGTAATTTTCATGAGAAGCAATAGCAATCATAGCTGTAAAATCACAGAAAAATGTGCATTGCAGAATCTGATATTAGAACCTAACAAGAAACGGCCTCCACAGTACTGTCCACACAATTGAATTGATCTCTGATTTGTGTCTATATTGATTGATTTCTTCATGATGATTCACTGGTGACACTTTTCCTTTTTCCTGTACCACTACATCCGCGTGGTTAAATGAATCGTTGCTCCCATTTCCTGCATTACAGGTGCCACTGCTTTACAGTGGATTTGGCACTTCAAAAGAAAGACGGGGTAATGAGAAAGTGTCAGAGATCAGGTGACTGCTAGGAAAAGCTCTTGCTTCCTGCTCTCCTAACTGTCTTCCTGTTTCTCAACAGAGGGGGGCGGAGTCTTCCAAGGCAGTAGGAGGAGAAGGAGGGGAGCATATGAGCCTAAGGAGCAGACAGACGCACAGGTTAGTGTTCATTTGGTTCGCGCACACACAGAGGAACACACTACGCTTACCGGCACATTGGCTCTTGTGCCGTGCAGACTCCGAGCTCCTACCTGCTTCTTACGGTGTTAACTCGCGACTTCTGGTTTTCCTGTGAACTCGTATACATCACGTAAGTAAACTTTACCTTCTGTCCTGTTTGAGCAGATCAGAGTGCCTCCGGTGTGTAGACTTGGGTCTGTGTCTGTGTACTTAAAAAGGGGGGAGGGCTTGTTGATCTGGCAGATATCGACAGCAAACTTTACGCTTGAGAGTGATGTTTTCTGACTTAACTCTTTAGTGAGTTAAGCTATTGCTTTCTTTTATGGCCTGTTTATGTAAATGCCTTCAATCCATTGTTGCTATTAATATGTTAAACATGGCAAGAAGCTCAGCGCAAGTCTTAATTCTGATGATAGACCATGCAGAGCAATTGAAATACTCTATTATTGTAGAGGCAGCTCTTGTCTCTTTCTGTGCTTCTGCCTGTGCTTCCTTGTCCTTGGGATGGAATGCCAGATCTAAAAATACTGGTCTTGATTATAACATTTGGCAGCTCTGCTCCAGGACTATTTTCATTCCCACAGCCCTCACAGCTGTAACAGGGCGAGAAGCTGCCCGGCAGGCTGGCAGAGTGGATGTATTGTACCTCTAGCAAAGTTTCATGTTGACGTTTTATCTCAAGCAGAGAAGGAAAGTGTTTCTCACCGTTAACATGGCAGAGGTACTTTGGTTCATCTCACAGACTGTGTTGATAAGGGACAAAGATGTGACAAAGTTGTATGAGCTCATTTCTCTCTATTTTCTCTCTTAAGATGCATAGAGTTGCTTCAGTTTTGAAGCCTGCATGTGTATGGGGGAGAAAGAAATGTCTAGCACATTAGGCTGTTTGCTAAAACAAACAAAAACATGCTTTTCGTGACCACTCTTTAGACTTTCTGCACCTCTCTCTGTCAGTGGATAGGTAATTGGGGATTATAAAGGGATAACAGTCGGAGGTGTGTGTGTGTGTGTGCGTGTGCGTGTGCGTGTGCGTGTGCGTGTGCGTGTGTGTGTGTGTGTGTGTGTGTGTGTGTGTGTGTGTGTGTGTGTGTGTGTGTGTGTGTGTGTGTGTGTGTGTGTGTGTGTGTGTGTGTGTGTGTGTGTGTGAGTGAGTGAGACACTCCCTGTATCTAAGCCAACAGTGTGGCCTAGCCATTGAGGCGACTCCACAGTGACCACTCTCCCTCCCACCAGTGTGTGTGTGCGATGTGGCTCTGTAGCTGACTAAGGACAGCAGTATGTGACTGCATCCATGCTTGCGTTTCTCTGGAATGTTTTCATCACCACGTTATAGGGAGGTGCGGGCCCTTTCTCTCTCTCCCTGCATTTTTTGTTTGCCTTCAGCCTCTATCGTTGCACATGTCTCCATGTGTGTATGTGTTACCTGACAGATTAGCTCCAACTGAGTGAGGCAAGGAAAAAATGCCTCAAACCCCTGATCCAAACACAGACACACTTAAAATCACACTCCTCTCCCAAGATCTACAGATCAGTTTGCAGGGTATCATCACAGTTTCCATAATCAGCAGAAATTCTTTGCTGGATCTGAGTTTTTTTTCACCCTCTGGACGCTCTGCAATGCCAGAATCCCTTACGAGCATTGTAAATCCGAGGGGTTGTAATCCTACATGCTAGTTATCCAGTACAGGGAGAGAAAAAAACCAAACATCTTATCATTTTATATAAATATATAATATAGGATGACTTTTTTGTACTTCAAACAAGACCTAAAGTTGCCTGCCGTCCTTTAAAATGTACTTGAATTCGTTGAGTTTTGTAATAGTGTTGCACTCTTCAAAATGTTGGTTTAATTTGGAAGAAAAAAAAAAAACTGAAATACACATAACTTCATCTACTGGGTTGTGCCAACGGAGTGCAGTAACAGTATGTAGATTGGGAAGTTCTCTGGCTATCTATCAATTACTTTTCCAGTGACAATTTATAAGCTGCTACTAGTTGGTGATAATTCATTTCATTTACAACTTTAAATACAGAAGAGTGGATGAAAACATTTTTTTTGTATTATATTTTTAATATTTCTTTTTTCTATTTATCTAATGTGGGCCAGTGGCAGATGTTCTAATATGTTTGTCTTAGCTGCCGCCTTTAGTTTTCCTGAGGGAATACTTAGCCACCTGCTCTCCACTGATTACCTACTCAGTCCAAACTCTCTTACACACACACAAAAATGTGGATGCTGACATTCATGGATGCACAGCTACACATGAGACAGGATTTCATTGGATCCCTCTCCATCCCACCCTTGGGTGTAACTGTGCATGGATGTGTGTGTTTCCTGAGGCCATAGGCTCAGACAGTGATGGGCAGAGGTGGAGGAGGGGGTTTAAGGGGAGACCAATGGGTGAAGAGACTGGGGGAGGGCCATACAAAGATGAACATAGATGCTATAATAACTGTCTGCTTATGGTTCAATGGTTGTTTTTGCAGTTGACTAGACCCTAGTGCATAATAGTTGCATAACCCTCTAGTCCAGACACTTCAGTCATGCATGTCGGCCAACTTCTCCACCGAGCCAAGTGCTGTTTTCAGTAGGAAATGATCAGCGTGGCTGGAGCTGATAGATGCACAGCACTGTGTGGTGAGGCCAGGGCATTTAACATTAGCACTGCCAGGCATTTTAGGGGTACTATAACCACCAAGTCCGACGGCCAAGAGGTGATGCAAGACCGTTAGTGTCCTGCATCAGCCTGTCGAGGTTCTAATTAGAAATAATGACCGGCTTGCTCTACGTTATTTACTTGCATATAGCGCACGCCCAGGACTTCCATGTCAGGACACAGCTTTTATAGTCTGACAGAAAGTGTGATTAGTTTAGATTAATTTCTGATATTTTACATATGATATATGAAAAGAATGAATACTGTGGGCCTACAGAACCTTAGTGTGCATAGAAGTGCATGTGAGTGAGTATTGACGTGCAAATGAGTTTCTATGTCCCATTCATTGTCTCAATGCGCTGTACGGCCATCATGCATATGCGTCAATTCAGCTGCGGACGAGGCCATCAACGTTAATCAGCACTACTCCTGGTGAACAAAGGGGGGGGGGGGTGTGAAAACGACACCAAAAACCAGTTTATTTGGTTTTTTAAATGTTCTGTCATTATGACAATTTGGAAGTAGTGCAGAATAGATAAGGAAATGTCAGGGCAGGAAGAGGGATAACAATGACAAACTAATTCAATTATTTTTTTTTTATCACAACTTTTAATGCGGTGGGCTCTGGCAGTTCTAGTGTTAAGGGTTGAATCCCGTGAGGTCTGGTGCTCGCCTCTCTGTCTTCATTAGCTGTCTTTGGAGCTCTCTAAATCAGCCTGGAAGGGGTGTGACTGATAACCTTTTGAACTCTTCTTTTAAGCTTTTATGGACTTACAAACTGAAGCGGGGGTGTCCCAGTGGGGTGATGGGCTGGGGCTTGTGTTGCATGCACATAACCTTTTTTTTTATACCCAGGTTTGGGCTTATTTTCTATCAGGTTAGACTATCATTCAACCAGAGGATACAAGGAAGATGCTTAACTGAGTGAATTACACATGGAGTGTTCAAGTGGCAGCCATGATGGGATTTCATCAGATGATGTACTTGGTGTTTAGTGCTATGTCGGCAAATGTTGTACTCATGAGAGTTTTCATTGTTTTCCTTTTTTTGTTTCTTTTTTGTTGAGCAGTGGTTAGATTGGAAAGTCTGTGCTACAGCTTACCTCAGTGTGGGATTCCTCTGCAGCGGTTGCCAGTGCATTGTGTACCGGCTTCATGGCAAAGAGGCCAAGTGCCCAGAAATAGATGGGCGAAGGTCACCATAAAACACGGCCAACCTGCCGGTCACGCAGTCCGAAGAAAACACTCCAGCTGAGTGTGTTTGTCTGTTTTTTCTGTCTTTGTCAAACATTTCCTGTTGTGAAATGCATCATTGCTTCCTTCTCATCCCTCCAGTGGGCCACAAACCTGAGAAATCACTGCTGACTAACTCGCCGCAACTACTCTTTCTCTCTCTCTCTCTCTGCTTGGGGTGAAGGTGACCCTTTCAAAGAACATTCATGATACTGAGTTTTTTTTCTCTGACAATGAAGGATTTAAACATTAGTTTGTTTGTATTTAGCCGCACATTGCCCCTGAGCAACATACTGATCCCCTTCCAGCTGCAGGAAAGTCGTTTAGCTCAAACAGACCTCTGAGATTGAATTAATTGAAATCACCTTACCACCTGATGTTGTTAAGATCATGAATGGAAGGAACATCCATAAAAAAAAAAGAAAAGAAATCACCTTCTCTTGTTATCTACACTTAACATCTTTCATTTAGTTCACAAGGTTATTGATGTTTTCTTCAGTGTCTACGTTTCAGGTTGGACAGGAGGGGATTTCTGGTGAGATCTCTTTAGGTGGGATCTCTGTTGTTTTCTATACAGTCTGGGGTCAATGTCCGCTGGAACCAAGGCCACTGCAATATGAGCCAGCTGGCTTCACGGACCCCACACATGACATGCAACCTTGTTCCTGTCCCTCAATGTTTGGACCCTCAAGAGTGCTGCATCTTCCTGTTTTTGTCATGATTTAGGACATTTTCAAAGGAAAAAAAGTATAAGAACTATAAGTTCTGGCCTGTGTTCCTCTTTGCTCTCGCCTCGCCTCTCTGGCCGCAATCCATTTTCTCACATGTTGCTGTTTGCTATTTAGTCACTCAGTAACTTTGTGCTAGGAAATAGGCAAAAAAAGAGGCCAATTGCTCCCAGTCGTGGGCTCTCTCTATAATTAGTCTTAAGCAGGCCGGCTGGTAGTTGACCATAGTCAGCTGTGGTTAAAGGTTAGTCATCCCTTCTTTTGAGCAAGAGCTTCCCCTGCCACCCCTTTTGCCACACTTTTAACACTTTTATGCCATATACCTGCTAATATGGCGGTTGGAAAGCTGAATGTGAAAGTGGTCAGATTCATAACAACACAGTGGTTTGCATAGTTTTAGGATAATCGAACCGAGCAAGTTTCCGTCTTGGAAAAGAAATCTCATTCCTTGGTCTGTTGCTGTGGTTGGTGCCTGTGGTGCGCTCATCACTTTTAGAGACAGCGCACACACACACACACACACACACACACACACACACACACACACACACACACACACACACACACACACACACACACACACACACACACACACACAGTTATACATTAGCACCAGTCAAATGCTGGTAAAATATGTGTGACTGGTAGATTTGCTTCACTCACCAGCCAAAAAAAAACAATGGTAATCTATTGAGTGGCTGGTAAAATTTGAACATTCACAAGCCATTTGGCCATTTTTAGTAGTTCAAACTCTTTCTCCTTCCAATTCTCCATCTTCAACAGTATCCATGGCTAAACTGTTAGTTCCAGTAAGGTAACAAAGAGAGTTAATAATGAGTGGATTATATATAGTTCTCCACTGAAAGTGAAAGTGTGTGTTTGCATGCATATAGCTCTTGCATGGTTGTTAAAACCTTGTGTTTTATAGTGTTTGAACTGGAGAGATATCCCATGATTCCCCTTTTGTGTTTTACATGATTAGTCAATTTTATTAATTATGTTTAAGGTGTGTGCCAGAGGCAGAAATTGAGCCTTTAAACTATATTATGTTTTGGAAAAGGCAGAGAGGAGGCCAAGTTAGTATGTGTACACATTTTATACCATTACACATTAAATTGGGACCCTAATTTTCTTGTACCCAAAGACCAGCCAGATGTTGGCCATTCTTGAAGAAATTGGTCTTTTTGTGGACCTGAAGAGGCTCTAAATCTGGACTAAAAGGATGTGTTTTTCCCCCCGGTAGAGGCCTGTTTGAGGGTAATTACAAGGCCACAGCATACTAAACCTGAACTGGCTGAGGTTTCTGATTGTGTGACCAGACTTTTGTCCTCACTTATTCTTTAGGATGAGTTTCTATGAATGGACACATACATATACATACCACCATTTCTATACTTCGAGCTATTGCACTGAAGCTGGTGTTAGTGTGTGAGTGGGGAGGCAGAAGACCTTTTTTCTGGTGTTTCTGTGTATTTAAAAAAAAAAAGATTTACAAAAGAATTAACATATTGACATATTTTATTCCTTGAAAAAAAAAGATTTTAAGATGGGCTTTAATGGCTGTATTCAAATAGTCTCTAGGCTGGATACTGTATGTGTCAAGTATAAGGGGTTGGCTCCAGTTTTTACTGTGGTCTTTTGTGTGTTTACTGTGCTGCGGTGCAAACGTTGAATCTAGCAGGTGGAGCGCCAGCGTTGCATCATGTGCTTGGTTTGTTGACAGACCCACCACATTCTGTACAATGGAGCACCACTGAATATGTGAAAAAGTTGTATGCAACCTTTTGTCTGAGTTTCTCCGAGGATCATTAGGCCCTTTTTGATAAGCCAAAAGTCCAAACTGGGATGATGTCATCATCTTCTGTGCGTCTAATGGGTTTCCGTCCTCCTGTAACTGAAACTAACTGAACAATCCCTCCTTTCTTTGCCAATAAGGTGTCAAATTTTTTTTTCTCTCGCTCAGATAATTTTCTTTATTGTGCGTTCATTATTAGCATAATAGTATGTTTTGCTCTGGCTCCTGAATGTACTCCCTAGAGGTTTGCCTAAAGGCTTTTTGGTCGCTTAATGTTTGTGAAGCATTATTTTCTGTGATGCAAATGTGTTTGCAATTTAAGCCAGACTATTTTAAACTCGTCTTTGGTTTGTCACATAGTCGAGATGAAAGCAAAGTGTGTGTGTGTGTGTGTCTGTGTGTGTGTCTGTGTGTCTGTGTCCAAGTCTAAACTGTCATGGTTGCTTTTGCTCTTTCTCTCTGCTGCTGTTCAGGGATGAGAGGAGGGAGATGTGGGGGGAAACGGGGTCACATGTTGAAGGAGACAGGAAGGAAGACGGCTATAAAAAGACTAATTAAAAATGTGCGAATAGATATGTGTTGGAGGTGGAGGTGAGGAGGAGGAGGAGGAGGGAGAGAGAGAGAGAGAGAGAGAGAGAAACAGGCCCACTAACTGGGTGTGATGTAACCCTGGAGTGTAATGTTGTAAACGGTAAGATGCAGGGGAGGGATGAGCAGCGGGGAAGAGTGGAGGAGTGTTTGGGGGGGGATGGAGAGAATTGTTTTTCTGGGAAATTAGAGCATTGAGAAACAGGGAAATACATGAACGTAGTGTGTCGGCAGTGCTTTTAATTCCTAATACCCAGAAACTATACAGAAGTTATTGGGTGCAAACATGTAAAAACTGTGAAAAAACTTTCACTGCCTGCCTTTGTTCGTTTGTCTCTAAACTAAAGTTGCAATTGTTAGGCCAGTGTTTAGACACTGTGTCAACATTGAGACCATAGCACTACAAGCACCAGCTGAATAGTTAAGTTAAAAATACACATGTAACCACAATTAGACATGGAATAAGGCAATGGTCTATTGTTTGCTGTGTCTCTGTTGTTCACACCCTCCACACTTGCTTCTGCGCTGATGAAGACAAAGAGCTGAACAAGAAGAACAGTTGTGTGGGCTTTCAGTGTTTTTCACAATGTTTTCATAACCCCCGCTGAGCTTGATGCAAGTCAATGTAAAAGATTGCAGCTGTTTTGCCCGTTGCCCTCCTCTCTCTTTCTCTATCTCTCCCCCCCTTTCTCCCTTTCAAATCATTTTCATTTGAATGAAAACCCTGCTCAGTGTTTTGTTGTGCTCAGATGGGGGGAGGGGTTCGATTGGTCCGAATCCCTTTCGGGGTGGACCAATTGGAGCACGCCTCCCGCCTTCCGCTCCACCCCTGTGCCCCACTGAGGCTCCCAGCCTGACGTGTGATTGGCCGACTGGGAGGAGCTAGACTCTGTATTAAAGCCTGTCCCGTCTGCTCCACTTCAGTGTTAAAGAGAGTCCCCGTCTGTCAGCCGTGTGTGTGAGTGTGAGTGTGTGTGTGTGTGTCTACCAGTGCGTGTGGATGCTTTTGTTAATGAGGGGCGGATAGGAAACTGAGAGCGCTACTATTATCTGACTTTGAATGCCATCTCTCTCTCTCTTTTTTTTTTTTTTTTAACCCTCTCCAGGACTGTGGGGCTCTCCAGCTGAGTTTGTGAACAGCTTTTTGTGTCCCATCAAAAACTGGACAGGCGGACGGGCTTGACAGACGAGTTGGAGAGAGATCTTGAAGGGGATCTTAAAGGCCAGTGTGTTGCCGGTATCATTGCTGGCAGATCTACCAGACCTGCAGATTTGGATAAAGAGCTCCTATCAGCTGTGGCTGACCAGTGACCCCGATCTGCAGCCAGACCCCCCTTTTGGGTCACCGCTGAGCTAATAGATGTGGTCTGGTCGGGCCCGATGTGGAATTTGACCCCGGCTGACCCTGTCCCACAAGTAGTCTTTGACTGAGACTCAGCGGAAAGGAAGGATAAAAGAGCAAGAGGGGCGACTGAGAAGAAAGGAGGAAGAAAAGGAGAAGTGAGAGCAGCAGCACAGCGACTGGTAAGGAAGTTAAAGCGAGGGTGCGAGGGAGGAAGCAGCGGTGGGAGAGTGGGAAGAAAAGAGGGTACAAAAGAGCTGTTTTCTTAAGCCTAGAGAGGACATGCGGGAGCTCTAAAAGGATGTTCGTTGACTCACCCACCTCTCCCTCTGTCACTTTTTTCTTTTTGTCTCTAGTCTAACTTCTATCTC
This sequence comes from Perca flavescens, assembly GCF_004354835.1. NCBI lineage: Eukaryota > Metazoa > Chordata > Actinopteri > Perciformes > Percidae > Perca > Perca flavescens. Next base: position 31,632,264 of record NC_041337.1, read on the forward strand.
CTCGTGTCCACAACATTGTGGTTGCTATAAATCCCTTTTTGTTACACTATTTATTGTGTTAAAAAGCTATAATTTTCTTCTCTTCATTCGTTTTTTTTTTATTTTTATTAAACAAACAGCATAAACGCACTTCACACATCAGCAGCAGGTTATATTTACATTATTTCCTTTGTACATAATTCAGTAAAAAAACAAAACAACTTTTGACTGATAGAAAGTGTTTCTTTCTCTCCGTCAGCTCGTCCAGTATGCCGGTGGAGACCCTGCGGCCGTCAGACGGCCGTCTGGCCGGGGTTCCCTTCACCTCCGCCATGCCCTTCAGGATACTTCACAAGGGTCCAGACTACTTCCGTCGTCAGGCTGAGCCCGGGGCCCGTAAGCTGAGCGCCGTAGAACGCCTGGAGGCCGACAAGGCCAAGTACGTGAAGAGCCAGCAGGTGGCCCTCACCCGCCAGGCCCCCATCAAACCACCAATCATCCGCAAGCCCCTCGTTCCTCCGGGGATGATGCTCCAGTGCCAGATCAGCACTCCTCCGGCCCGCAAAGTTCCCCGCTGCCCAGCTGACGTGGAAAATCGAGGGGGGAGAGACGGACCAGGAGGAAGAAGAGGACCTGCTCTTAACTTGGATATTCTGAATAATCTCATCAATGATGTATGCGACGGACCAGTGCCCTGTTCCCAGTCCTCTTCCTCCACCTCCCCCTCCTCCTCGTCTCCTTCGTCAGGAGCTAAGAGCATCGGCAGCAGCCTGTCAGCCGAGCAAGAGAGGAGCAACCAACTCCTCAACAACCTCAAACCTTTGAATCGCGGCACCATCAACTCCTCGTCCACCTCCTCCTGCACGTCCTCTCCACTCAACAGCAACCTCCGGATCCCCGCATCAGAACCCAGCCGCCGCCCCCCCCGTTCCAGCGCGAGTACCCCGGTTAGGGGTTCCGGCGCCCTACAGCTCCCCGAACTCAGTGACCGTGCGCAGGGTGGACGTTCGGCCTCAGGCTGACATTCGGAAGCCCCAGAGGACCCTACTGCAGCCGCAGCTCAGGCCCAGACAGACTGCCCAGGGCCAAGTCCCACACCCCCTGGTCCCACCTCCACCACCCCCTGCACCCTCTCAGAACAAACCCCAACCCCACCCGCAGCTTATGACCCCCACCCAAACCCTGCCCTCCCCTCCAGTCTACCTCCCGCCTAGTCCCATGTTGGTCCGAGCCGGCATGATCCCGCCAGCCTCCCCCGCCTTCACCCGGATATCGAACGCCAGCTCCAAGGGCTCTGCCCGTAAGCACCCGTCCTTGCATCGCTCCAAGTCGGACCTGAGCGACCGCTACTCGCGCGCCACGGCCGACCTGGAGCGCTTCTTCAACTACTGCGGGCTGGACCCGGGGGAGGTGGAGGGCATGGGTGGAGTGGAGCGGTTCACAAGAGCCAACTCGGACATTGTGTCGGTCTCCAAGCTCCGCAGCGTCAGCACGCCCAGCTCGGAGTGCGGGGACGAGGCCGCCCAGGCAAGGGAGGACGGGGGAGACGAGGACGCCGACGGCGGGCCCGCAAGAGCCAACGAACGGGTCCCCTACGGCATCTCCGTCATCGAGAGGAACGCGCGAGTCATCAAGTGGCTGTACGGCATCCGTCAGGCGCGAGACGCCAACAACGCTGTCTCTAACGTATAGACTAACAAGGACTTCAAAGTCAAACAGGGAAGCAGTACTTTTTGTATTGTATACATATACGTCGGAAGACGGGAAAGACCATCTGTTCATCTTCTGCTGCCTTACATCACATTTAAGGATTTAAGTAGTTTGCTTATTTTCTAGTTCCTGTCAAGACTCTCACGTTTTGGAAGTTACACATCAGTAATTTGTTATCTGGGCTGCAAGTCAGGACTGCTTCCCTGCAGGACGAAACGGACGATACATTTCCCTTTTCTTTCACTTGATCTTGTATGACAATATTGGTTTACGAAAGCAATAATAGACTGGTATAAATGATGATGTGAGCATGAAGGCAGAGGATTTTTGCAATTGTGGTTGCTCGTGTAAAGGTACTTTGTTTGTGTGCGTGTGTGCGTGTCTGTGTGTACCAGAGAGCTCCGCAGCACAAAGCCACTGGAACTTGGCTGCAAACTGCTGGAGACTCTGATGCTACACAGTTGAAGAGAACCACGATGATACTGTGAAACTTCACAAAAAAAAAGCTTCCATAAACACATTTGTATTTTCAAAAAATCTTTTGGCTGTAAGACTGTTATTATACAATTTTCTGTCAGCATGCGAGTGGAACATTTGTACACATTTTTATTTTAGGGTTTGCCACGTCAACAAAGCACACACTCTGCTCATACACAGATTATCACTTCATGGCACAGACGTGCGTTCAGGTCAATTCCAGTAAATGTGGGAGCAGCTGCAGTTGGTGCTGTGTGTATATCTGACTGTAACATTGTCTAGGTGTGTGATTGCATCTGAAATATGGTCTCATGTCTTGGATGATGCTGCACTGGTGCAGTGAGCGAAATCTGTTTACTATGTATGTCTTGGCATGGATGAGAGAGCAAGTCATATGATGGTTGAAGTAAGTGCAGCATGAAAAAGTTATTTTACCTCCAGTAAGAATGGAGAGAAAATCTAAGAATGGATAAAAGGAAGACCGAAAAGAGCATATTCATAGAAAAAAAAAATATATCTATGGTGGTTCTGAAAGTGACTCAGGAAAATGTACTTGACATACTAACGAAAACGGACCAATATTTATTTGGACAAAATTAATTTAATGTATTTTTTAATATTGGACAACTTTGTGTACAGAATTCAATCTTTGCTCTTCCGTGCAATCTGATCATATCTACTACAATTACAATATGCATTTAAACATGCAAATACAGACACCAGTTGTGAACGTTGTAAACAGGGGGACGTGCCCACTGCTCTGTGGGCAGAACTAAATCAAGTGTGTGTATTTATTTGACTTCCCTTGTCGCAGGAGGAGAGCAAGAGGTGAGGTTTTGTCTCCCCTGTACAAGTTCTCCACCCTCTGCATCTACTTCCTTTCATCTTTTCAGGATATTCAGAATGAGCATTGGCCAGGCTTTGCTCTCCGTACGTGTACCTATCGCAGGTAAATGAAGAGCAGCGTACAGCTGCATTCAGATCAGAGGGCTGGAGAACACAACAACCGTGACGGTGAACAAAGTGTGCTGTTGAATCCGGCACTGGATGCCCAAAGAGTCTTCAAGTGAGAGATCCAAAATTGTGTATTCTAAAAAATAAAAAAAAATAAAAATGTTTTAAAGTACGCTGTTGTTTCTTATTTTTCTGGTCTTTTAAGTAGGGCTGGGCAATATGTCGATATTATATCGATGTTATACCGACATCAATGTATGAGGCTTTCTGACCACACATTTAAAGGACAATTCCGGCGCAAAATGAACCTAGGGGTTAATAACACCTGGGTACCGAGTCGACCGTTTTCATGCTAATCAAATGTGACAAGTTTTATTGCAAATCGTTAAATAGCTTATAAAGCTAGTTGTCGGGGCATGCGAAAGTAACGACGAAGGCCGTGCTTGAGTTATTTTACCGTTTACTAATTACGCGGCGTTCGTGGTTGGACTGGTCATGACTGTTTTCCCAAGATGGCGCATGCCTGTATACGTGAACGGTACTGTCATTATAAACTATCTTTTTAATAAACTGTCTGTACACTTCCAAAGTTCTCAGTGCTTCGGTTTCCACGTAGAGACCCTTGTCATGTTACCGTGGAAGTGTGGTGCTATTTTGAGCCATGTTAGTGATATAGAAATAGTGATTTCTTTTTACTTTCGCATGCCTTTCGATGACTAGTTTTATAAGCTAATTAGCGGTTTGCGCTAAATCTGGTCACATTCGATTAGCATGAAAACGTATGCCAGAGAACGGTCGACTCGGTACTCATGTGTTATTACCTCCTAGGTTCATTTTGGGTTGGAATTGTCCTTTAAGGCTGTTTGACTCCCTGTGGTCTGTACATGAAGAATCATACAGCCGTTTGTACAGACGAACCTGCTCTTCCCAGCCGACCATGTTGAATTGAAAGCACAGCCCACGCAGTCGACGCGTAGTTAAACATTCAGAGGTGCACGACCACGCGGCGCGATAGCTTGCAGAGCGACCTTAAATTAAGCTTTAGTCATTGTATCCACATTATTGGTGATCATTTATCAAAACTCTCATTTTTTTGTATTTTGTGAAAGCACCAATAGTCAACCCTACAATATCGCCATCAATGTATTGGGTCAAAAATATGGTGATATTTGAGTTATCGCCCAGCTCTACTTTGAAGTTGACTAAATGTGAAGATGAGCCCACCTGGTCCTAGCATATGGCTGCAAACAGACACTGCTCTGATTTCCTCAGTGTTTTGGGTGTTTGTGAAGTGCTGCTTTCAAGTCCTTGGTTTATGATTTAAAATCTGGTGCGGGTCCAGTTCAGCAGAAGCAGGTGTTTGGCCCCTCGTTTCAGCATCAATAATTGACACACAGCGCTTTCACTGATCTCCTCTGGATGGCTTTTGTTTACTTTGATTGTGTTATTATGAGAGTCTGACTGCTACATTATTTAGATGGAAAAATGTTGACACACATACAAACTCACTCTGCTCTTGGATTTCTAGTCTCTCATTTAGTCACTGACATGGAATTGCACGAGACCCACACCCTGTTTCAGAGCTCTGGACCCTCATTAAGAGAGCAACTGCTCAATTAAGCACAATGTTGGAGGGTAAAATGAATGGGTGTGATGCTGTCCACACTGTGTATGCATTCATTGCACTGTAAGTTTAGAATCAGAATCAGCTTTATTGGCCGTGTGTGTGTGTGTGCAAAAGCTGAACAAGGAAAACATGAACATTGACTACTATGTACAGATGTAAATATATATCAGAATATATATATATATATATATATATATATATATATATATATATATATATATAAAACACAAGAAAATTGAAATTCTTAGACAGTAAGACAATTGTGCAGAGTGCAAAGTGGGCTGGAATAAATATGGGATTATGACTAAAAGTTTTATGTAAATATCTATTTATTTAGCACTTACCAAAACAAAGGTACAAATTGCTTTACATAAAAACAAAATAAAAAAAACAGCAATAAACGCTAAACTTGGCAAAATAAAAGTATTAACAAATAGTAACAAAAAGTAGCAACAAATAGTGAAACCCATGTGACAGAATAAAAGCAGAATCAGGTGAAATCAGGGAAGGCAGTGAAATAAAAGCATGTTTTGAGCTTAGATTAGAAAGAAGCCACATGAGGTACATGACGTTTAGGAAAAAAACATGAACGTTGGAAGGAGGACCAGGGAAGGAACGCTAAAAATGTATATTTGAGTATGAAGTTTTTACCTCCTGTAGGTTTGAAAGGTGACTCGGTTTGATAGAAGTAGGTTATTCTGCAGGAGTGGTTAGAGAAGTTTTTTGAGGTGACTCTGGGTCACTAATGGATCTCATTGTAACTGCTTTGAATCCAAGTTGAGTATATCTGCCCCTCTCCACCAAAGAACAAGCTGCACACATACAGATGGTCAGTATTTCATGCTTGGGCTATGTTTAAACGGAAACGATCTGAAGAGAAAACGCAAAAGTGGCGTTGCGTTCTCACTTTTTATTCCGCGTTTAGACAAGCGTTATGGGGGGGGAAATCTGCGTGCATAGAGCTCAACAGTCCCGCCCACAGCGGGTTCCGGAAGTAAAAATACAATGTAATTTCTCCATTGACAATTGTAGTATAAGCCATAAAATCGTAACCGTCAATGGTAGACTTAAAACCAGCTACGACATGACTCAGCGATTCTATATGCTCATATAGACGCCAAAAGTTCATGGGGCACCAACCTTGTTTTGAGATAAATGTCTTTTATTCGCAATGTATTGGATACATACTCCATTACCCACAATCCTGAACAATCCAACAATCCCACAGTGATCCCTCTGATTGGTGGAACGTCATGCGCATGCCCAAGATGATAATCTTGTTTCACGAGGATTTACGACCAAGGGGGTAAGCTTCGCTTCAGAACTCGAGCCATCTATGGCGCCATTTTGTTGCTAACTGGCCATCACCTCCTGTTAGCATTTCGCTGACCGCCATTTTTTTTTTTTTTCCTTCACTTGACTGCGAATAACTTTACATCAGAAATGTTTGAAGACTCTATTTGTCCGTTGTTTAGTTCCAAAGAAACACGACAATGTATAAAAGGCTCCATTACCTTGTACCTCACGTTATAGCTCCGTAGCAGACGTTTTTGTAAAAATAGGCTAACGATTGTGTCATAACCAAGTGACTTACTGTCGCATAGTAGAGGAATTACCGTACAGTACAGGAGAAGCTCGCAGGCAGTTTCGACTTACATGAGCTGTTTAGGTTTAATTACTAATGTTAACTAGCATGTTAGTTAGCAATAATTAGCCTGTGCCCATGTTATCTCCTTACATCCACCTACACTCTCCGTATCTGTAAGATTGGGAATGATTGAGATTTCTCTTGACACAGCTACCAGAAGACTTCCAACTTTCAGACACGTTGCTCACGTCACATTCTCTCAGTTGGAGGCTGCGCAGTAAAGCTGGCCATCACCGGAAAAGTGCTTCTAATAGCCTTCACTGGTCTCCGTCCAGAGCAACGGGGTCTATTGGTCCATTATATACTTTCTATGTTTACGACACTGCACGAATCACGACCTGTTCCACACTGCTGCCATTAGCATCCACCGAGAAGCTAACATTAGTTTAGCTAACAGCTAATTCGGCTAACCGCTAGCTGTTAGCTAAACTAACGTAGCGTCCTTTATTCAGTGGTGCACGGTGGTTGATGGAATGAGTAGTTCCTTTGCTCGATAATGAAAATATGAACACAGCACCTTTGACTTCTTTTGATTTTCTGTTTGTTTTTTCACTCTAAATGATATGTTGTATGCTTATGAGTCACGTCGTAGCTGGTAGACTGAATGTATCCTGCCTTCAGTCTCTGGGTGAGCTGGTCAAAATCGGCAGGGCCGTCAATGTCATCGGCCGAAACATTTGGTGTGTGCTAACCACTTTAGCTAATACCACATCAGCTAGCTGTTTCTCCAACTTCAGTAGTACAAGGCAGGATTAGCCGGGAGACTTCTTCTAAACGAAGGCACACTTCCAACTTTGCGTGGAATACCTGCAGACGAGGGACATGTCAGTAGTTCTGTAGTGTTGTAGCAGTGTTTTGCCATTGAGAACGACGTGGCTAACCGCTAGCAGCGCTAGCTTCTAGCTAGTAGTCCTTACCTAGCTACTGGCATGTGCGACTCCCAACAAAGATGGGACAGAAGTGTGATGTCTCACTCTGTAGCTAAAACAGAGAGCTCAACACTCAGGGTGAAAAGAGGAGCTGCAGCAATGTGCAGTAATACAAAAATATAGTGTTTTCTGAAAATTAAACCATGTAAACATATTCTGTTACAACCTCTAAATACAATTATGAACCTGAAAATGAGCATGATATGAGCATTTCAATGTCCAATAAGTGAAATCAGCAGCTCTGCACTCATGGCAGGAAGACAGACTATTCATTTGAAAATAAATCAGGAGACAGTTTTTCCTTTGAACTTGATTTTGTCACTTGTTTGTTCATTATTGTTATGTTGCTTTTTAATTAGTCTCGCATTGCCAGACCTTCCTCCACAACGTTCCTGTTATATATATATATATATATATATATATATATATATATATATATATATATATATATATATATATATATTCTCCTGATATAAATATATACATTATATAGACACTGGATTCGCTATTGTGCTGAGATATAGAAAAGTTAACTTGTCTTTCCTAAATAGGACACAGAACAATAACAAATGCATTTCAAATCTTTATTTGTGAACTTCCAAGTGAACTCCCCCCCCCCAAAAACAACAACAACAAACAAACAAACAAACAAACAAACATACATATTAGGGTTTTTGATGCCTATATGAAAGAGAGACCGAGATCAAGCTGCCAGGTTTTGTTCCAAGCTGTCCCACTTTTCGTTTTGACACATGATGTACACGTTTCACATCGCTCCTTCGAACCGCTCGGTGCAAGTTACATAACTAACTAGTCGGTCTGGCACGACAGTTCCCTTGTTTTCATCCCGTTGCAGTCTCATCATTAGATAACCCAGAGTTGGACACCTCTGACCTGCTCCCCGGGGTGATGTGAAGAGTCAAAAAGACTAAACGCTTCAGCTTTGGGAAAGGAACACATGTCCTGGGAGGATAAGATGTCTCCGCCTGCTGCGGTCGCCCTGTGGACGGATAAGGGACACTCGCCAAGAACCATCCCAGTGTCATCTCTCTCTCTCTCTCTCTCTCTCTCTCTCTCTCTCTCTCTCTCTCTCTCTCTCTCTCTCTCTCTCTCTCTCTCTGACCATATGTCCATATTTACTGAGAGATCAGCTGGGCTTTGGCATCTTGTCGGAACACAAACATAAACACAAACACAAACATACACACACACACACACACACACACACACAGAGGTTGTATTTTTGCCTGTGCACGCTCTGTTGCGTGTCTCGGCCTTGTTTGTGTTGTTTTTCCAAGCAGTAAGTCCTCCAAGTGTATGTGCATGTTTAATGATTTGTATGGTACTTACATGCAGAGGATATTTCCAATCTTTCATCAGTGTGTTCTCTTTGCATGCATGCATACTAAGGTCCGAATCTGTGCATGTGTGCATGTTAGGAGTGTGTTGTCAGCTCCAGTGTGTTGGACATGTGTACATGGCACGTGTGTGTGTGTGTGTGTGTGTGTGTGTGTGTGTGTGTATGATGGGGGGTTGCTCTATTATGAACCGTATATTGCTTGATCCCAGTAGTACCACTAATGTATGTCAAAGCTTGATATAGTCCTTCTGAACAGCCTCAGTGCAGGGAGTGATAAGCTGATTAAAGCGCCGGGGCAGATGGGATCTCTGTTTATGACTATATTTGTGTTTGTGTGTGTGTGTGTGTGTGTGTGTGTGTGTATATCTCACTGGGACCAACTGTATATCCCGTGGGAAAACAAAACTGGGTTGTCTGTGTTAGCTTAACGCGTTGTTGCAGTGCGCTGCGTTGCTTCCCTTATCTCTTGACGTCCATCTTTCCATCTCCCTCTCTTTGTCTCTATCTGTTCATCTAAATCATATCAGCCTCTGGACGCTGCCTGCTGCCTAAATACACAGCACACTCTGTTTTCTTTATGCTCCTCTATAGATTTGGACACAGTGCAGCTTTCATCTTTCATCCAGCCAGGATCAAACAGCAAATACCATCAATCTCATCCCAGGCTTTTGAATGTGACTGGTGACAGTGAACACAGTTACATGGATTCCTGTGTTAAAAATAAAAAAGTAAAAAATTGGATTTCCTGGAAAGATGACTCTTTGGAGATTTCTGTGCTGCAGTATTGATGTGTCGGTCCAAGTGTGTGGAGCAGTGAAATGAAGAGCCTAATGTATTTGTGTGACAGATCTGCCTTAAGCAGCAGTACACTGCTCAGCTTCCTGTCTGCTTCTCCAGACCGCAATCCAAGTTCCTGTACTGTTCCTGTACTGTTCCTGGTCTGTTACTGTACTGTTACTGTACTGTTACTGTACTGTTACTTTACTGTTACTGTACTGTTCCTGTACTGTTCCTGTACTGTTCCTGTACTGTTACTTTAATGTTACTGTACTGTTACTGTACTGTTCCTGTACTGTTACTGTACTGTTACTGTACTGTTACTGAACCAACGTCATCATACCGAGACATATGTAAGGTCCCGTGGGAAACCTTTTTTTTAGGACGGCTTAGGAAAACAGCATTTTGACGCTTAACCCTTGTGTTGTCTTCGTGTCAAATTTGACCCATTGTCTAAGTGTCTACAGAAATATGGGTTTCTTTTTAACTACCTAATTTTGATTACCCAAAAATAACATGGATGATTCCATACAATGCCCTTGTGTTGTCTTCGTGTCAAATTTGACCCATTGTCTAAGTGTCTACAGAAATATGGGTTTCTTTTTAACTACCTAATTTTGATTACCCAAAAATAACATGGATGATTCCATACAATGCGCTTCACAAGTGCAACAAAAATCTCTACTTTCATTGAATTTTGTGTTTTTAGCATTTGAAAAGAAATAGAAATCTTGACTGAACATTGACATATGCAATTCTGTGACTACCCTTCCTTTAATATTAGTCTAAAAAAATACATAATTTCTGCTTTTTATCTACAGTGGGGGAAATAAGTATTTGACCCCTTGCTGATTTTGCAGGTTTGCCCACTTACAAAGAATGCAAAAATCTACAATTTTAATCATATGTACATTCTAACAGTGAAAGACAGAATCCCAAAGAAAATTCCAGAAAATCACATCATATGAATTTATTAAAATTGATAACCATCTGATGAGGAAAAACAAGTATTTGACCCCCTGGACAAACAGCAAGTATTCTGGCTCCTACAAGCCAGTTAGTCTTTCTTTAAGACACAGCCCCAATCCGAACCAATTATCTACATCAAATACACCTGCCTCACCTCGTTACCTGTATAAAAGACACCTGTCAACACCCAAACAACCAGCATTCAACATCACCACCATGGGCAAGACCAAAGAGCTTTCTACGGACATCAGGGACAAGATTGTTGATCTGCACAAGGCTGGGATGGGCTACAAGAGAATCGGAAAGCAACTTGGAGAGAAAAGATCAACTGTCGGTGCAGTTATCAGGAAATGGAAGAAGCACCACACCACCGCCAACCTCCCTCGGTCTGGGCCTCCACACAAGATCTTGCCTCGTGGGGTGTCCCTGATCATGCGAACGGTGAGGAATCATCCCAAAACCACAAGGGGGGAACTGATGAATCAACTGAAGGCAGCTGGGACCACAGTTACAAAAGAAACGGTTGGTAACACACTACGCCGTCATGGATTGAAATCCTGCAGCGCACGCAAGGTCCCCCTGCTCAAGAAGAAACATGTACAGGCCCGCATGAAGTTCGCCATTCACCACCTGGACGACTCAGAAGAGGCCTGGAAGAAGGTGATGTGGTCAGATGAGACCAAAATAGAACTTTTTGGCCTCAACTCAACTCGTCGTGTTTGGAGGGCAAAGAACACCGAGTACAACCCAAAGAACACCATCCCCACCGTCAAGCATGGTGGTGGCAACATCATGCTTTGGGGGTGCTTTTCAGCCAAGGGGACGGGACAACTCCATCGTATTGAGGGGAGGATGGACGGGGCCATGTATCGTGGAATTCTGGACCGACATCTCCTTCCCTCAGTGAGAGAGCTGAAGATGGGTCGAGGATGGGTGTTTCAGCACGACAACGACCCTAAGCACACCGCCAAAGCAACAAAAGAGTGGCTGAAGAAGAAGCACATCAAGGTTCTGGAGTGGCCTAGCCAGTCTCCAGACCTGAATCCGATTGAAAATCTTTGGAGGGAGCTTAAAATTCGAGTTGCCAGGCGACAACCTCGGAACCTGAATGATTTGGAGGCTGTCTGCAGGGAGGAGTGGGCCAACATCCCTGCCGAAATGTGCACAAACCTTGTCACCAACTATAAAAACCGTTTGACATCTGTGCTGGCCAATAATGGCTTTTCTACAAAATATTAACATGCTGTTTGTCCAGGGGGTCAAATACTTGTTTTTCCTCATCAGATGGTTATCAATTTTAATAAATTCATATGATGTGATTTTCTGGAATTTTCTTTGGGATTCTGTCTTTCACTGTTAGAATGTACATATGATTAAAATTGTAGATTTTTGCATTCTTTTTAAGTGGGCAGAGCTGCAAAATCAGCAAGGGGTCAAATACTTATTTCCCCCACTGTATGTAGTAACATGTTGGTGTTAGTGGTGTTTATACATACATGGTAGTGAAAAGAAGCGTAAAAAGTGCCAAAAACACTGAAAAAAGCGCCAAAAGAGACAAAACTGTTAAGAAATACATTGGTAATTGATTAGTTATACTTCTTGTGCTTCAAAGTGGACCAAACAGGGGAAAACTATACTGCTATATTTATTTCACTTCTCTTTTAATTATGAATAATTATAATAAATCTGTAAGAAGTGGAACAAAAAAAGGTTGAGTAATATAATAAAATCATGGGAAGTTTTAAAAGTTTTAAATTTATTATTGACTTAATCCCTCCAGAAGTACCCACAGTACATTGCACAAGCTGAGATTCCTGTTTCGTACATCGACTGTCTTCCAGCAGACGTATAATTAGTCCTGTTTTCTCAGATGAGAAGACGACGTAGGTGGATGAGCAGGAAAGCATGACTGGACGTTGTGATTAAGAATGTTACATTAGTGTGTTTGTGTGTGTGTGTGTGTGTGTGTGTGTGGGTGTGTGTGTGTGTGTGTGTGTGTGTGTGTGTGTGTGTGTGGGTGTGTGTTTTGTGTACGCTCAGTTTTAATGAGGTGGACTGTGGATGTTTCGCAACACTATGTACTCACAGACCACAGCAAAGAGGAACATTTTCCTAACACACACACAGCCACACACACACAAAGACACACACACACACACACACACACACACACACACACACACACACAAACACACACACACACAAGGACCACGTTAAGAGTCTTTAAGGAGGATAAGTGCAAAGAGATTTTGTCAATAATTCATTTTGAATATAAAGTGTGTGAAAGCCTAAGAGACACTCAGCACCACAGAAGATGAGTGCAACCTCACCAACAAAAATTATTACTTACTCTTCAGTCGTTTTCTATTTCACAGACTATAACTCACTGTCAGTTATGTGTGTCAGCTAGACATAAGGAACAGAAGAAACATCACACCATTCTTCAACCTGAGTTTTATTCTCATAATTATGGCCATACGGACAACACAGTACAACACAAAGTTGTTGACTGAGTTTTTCTTGTGTTATTTATTTAATAAAAATAAAGTTTGGTTCCAGGCTTAAAACTCTTTATATAAGCATTTTCTGAAACGTCAATGGAGATATTGAACGGGGAGAATCCCTTCCGGAACCGGAGACGTTCAAAAAGTGAGCGGTTACTGTTAGGGCCCTATCTCGCCCCCGGCGCAGCACGAAGACCGACGAAGTGTCTTTGCTAGTTTAAGGCCGACGCAGTTGTCAATATCCCGTCCAGCAAATACACCTGTGCCCATCTGTGCGCCCATGGGCGTACTGGTCTTACAGGGAGGTGTGTTCAGGTGCATTCTTGGCGTATTGCTATCTTGAGGCAGCGGGAAGTGATCGCGCCATTGACCAACACAAACCTGGTCTAAAGTCAATAACGCAGCATTTCATTGTTATTTTAACAGCGCATTAGTGCCTAGGCTCGTGCACAGCACGCTCACACTATGCTTTTTACACACACGCACAGGGAAGCGTAGCAGCACACACACATGCAAAAGATTACATATAAAAATATGATGGTGCAAATCCGCCATCATAACAGCAATGCGCCAAGGTACAAACGCGCCTGGCTTTTAAAGGGAATGGGAGATGACACTCTGATTGGTTTATTGCATGTTACGCCCAAAACACACCTTTGAATTCATGAAGACACTATGTACAACCCTTTTGAACCATTTCTGCCATCAAACTAGCAAAAGCGGATTTGGACACGCCCTAAATGCACCTAAACGATCTAAACGCAGTGCGCTTAGATCGTTAAAATAGGGCCCTTAAGCTCTACAGGAGGCTCTTGCTGCTTGTCCTAATATACCTTGTTTTGTTCGCATTTTACCATTTCTCTATAACAGAGGTAGCAAGTGCAAAGTTGACAAAAAATGAACCATAAACCGAATGGCCACATTTATGGGACTAAGACTCAGGTTTAAAAATACCAATATTTTCCCTATGAATCTGGAAATCCATCGAAAAGAGAAACAGGGCAACAGCGGAGTATTCATTTCATGGCACTTAACACAAGCACTGTGACCAAATTGCTATTCCTTCCAGTGATTCGGCCAGAGCACTCATGTGAACAACTTGACTGTGTGTGTTGTTGTCTTTAAGTCTCAAAAAAATTTGCTGAATCTAGTATTTTTCCTTTTGTTTTATATTTTTCTTTTTGTAAGTCTTACTGACTTTTCCTTCCATTTTTATGACTCAGCCATGGCGCCTGGACTCATGTGAGGACGTTCCCGACCGGAGGTGGACTGAACCTGTGGGTTTGAAGGCCTCGGACTCAGCCAAGCATTCTGGGAACAGATCTGCTGGACTTTGACATGGCAACAGTCCCATGCGCACACACCAAGCAGACTTGCCTCGCTGGCTGTGTCTGGATCCTTCTTCGCTCATGTAAATTCTCTTTCATTCAGTAGTCAGTGCCTGTTAGTACGACGGAGCATTAGGGCCACATCAAGGGGAAACAAATTAAGGAGGAAGATTTTTAATTTTTTTTTTGCATTTCAGGAATAGAAAAGTCGAAATGGCGAGAATTAAGTGAGCATGACGAGAATAAAGTTGAACAACCATTTCGAGAATAATGTCCAAATGTCGAGATTAAAGTTGAAATGACGAGAATAAATTCAACTCCTTTATCACTTCATCACATTAGAGCGACTGTCCGCCACGCCAGCTGCCATGTAGGCAACATCACAGATAGGCTATGGGTTACATTCTTGGAGTGCCGCGCTCGCCTGAGCCCCACTCCTTCAGGATCAAACAATTTGATCAATGGTCTTATTGTGTCTTGTGATACAACAGATCCTCTCTGTATTGCGTGTAGGTGTAACCATCGATAGCCTTGCATCTGTCCATTACAAGCTATTTCAGTTTCAGCAGGAATACGGCCACCTCTTCCAAGTTTGTGTGGTTTCTCCTTCTGAACAGACGCAATTTTCGGCACTATCTCTTCAAAGTCCTAATACTTTTCACCATACTGTGTTTATGTGCTAAAAGAGAAAGAATTTCCTTGTTATTAAAACCGATTCTGAAGTATAATTTCGCAAGTTCATATAGGCCTTCACAAGGCATTTTGTAGAAGACTAGTAGTTTGGTTTATTCTCAAAAGTCCGACTTGATTCTTGAAATATCAAGTTTTATGTCGACTTTATTCTCAAAATGGTATCTAAAACTTTATTCTCATCATGTTGACTTTATTCTCGACATTTTGACTTTATTCTCGAAATGCTAAATAAATAAAAAATCTTCCTCCTTCATTTTTTTCCCCTTGATGTGGACCTAATGCTCCGTTGTACGTTAGGGACGACAGAAAGTGGAAAAATGAGACCAAAGAACTCTTGACGGGACAGCACACTCATCGAGGGAAAAAGCAAAGTAGAAGCAAGGAAATTTTGATTTCTATATACGTCATTGCAAAGCTTAAAAGCTGTGGGATTTTTTATTTTTTTTTAATGTTTGGAAGGAAATTCACACCGGTCATCTGCAGCCAAAACAAAATCTCTGGCCAGGAGCTCCACAGCAGCAATCAGCGGAAACATGGAGTTTACCCGCCTACGAAGGCTGCCAAACGCACAGAAAATGTGACTGGCAAGTGTGTGAGAGAGAAAGAGAAACCGAGCTGGCTTCCAGAGGCTTAATGTTTACCTAACCTCTGACTGAATGAAAAGTCCCCTTCTCTGACTGACTACAATGTAGGAAGTTTCCCACCCTGCTGTTATTTCCAACTTTCAGGTATCCTGCCACGTTATCACAGACCCTGATTAGTTAAAGGCAACATCATGAATGAATGACAATGAACAGAAATGTGAGGGAATCAAATGGATGAAATTAACCCAATTTATATCCTTTGATTTGATTGATAACATGGAAAGAAGTTACGAGAACAGCGTTGCCATTTGATTGACAACAGAGACCGACATTGCATTGTTCCATTTTTTGAAAACGTTAATAGAAAACACAAAAAAATCCCTTCCGGGTAGACAACTGGCAGTTGATTTGAATTGCGGAGATATGTGAAATCGGCAGACTGGTTTATTTCTGATGCCATTTTCAGCGCTTTCAACGTTTAAAGATGTATAGTTAAACACGGAGGTCCGACCTATCTGACGTTTCTGCTGTGCTTATTTTCTGTACCGTGTTGCTTTGCTAGAATCTTTGATAAACCAAATCTAGCGCTACAAACAGCAACATCTCAGCGTCGGTCGGACTGACTGCCAGTTCCAGTGAAAGTGTCGACATATGAAAGCATCAAACATGCATATTAGATGGATGGAATGAGAGTACATTCAGCTGTTCCTCATCCCCCGTTTGTTCAACTTCGTTAAATTGTATGGGACCGGAAGTTATCGTAAACAAACACTGTGATTGTATCTTGTGATAAAGGCTGCCTTCCTTCCTTTGCACTAACCTCTTTTCCCAAAATGAACAATGTCTAGTATCTGTTTAATTCTTAATTTCAGTGTAATGCTTTAGTTTATTTGCTACTTTATCATTTGACATAGGCCTGTTTAGTGGGTTTATGAGTTCATAGTACATTTCGGTGTTTTAGCCCCCAACGTTGTCTTCCAGGCAGCGCTGCATGGAAGGCACTAGGGTTAGGCAAGGGTCGCAGCGCTGCCTTGAAGTTGACAGTGGGGGCTTAAAACACCATCGAGCTAGTATTTTATTTATTGTTCTGCCTGTGATGTGGGGGTGGGGGGGTAGATCAGCTGAATCAAGGACAGTGCATACAGGTTTGCCTGATTAGGTCCTTTCAGCAGGGAGGGGATGGGCACTCCTAAGGTGTAGAACAATAGGTAAGATAGTTCTGCAGTGAATGACATTTTTATGATACTTGGGGTGCCTGTTGTTGTGGGTGAACATATATGTATAAATAGCAATGTCAGTGTAATGGTATTTTCAGATACAGAGTGTTAAGGTTGCTCTTTCAGTTTAGCTCACCGAATAATCACCTGTGCAGGTGGTAGGGTCCAGTTAAGGTGAGGCTGAGAGCTTCAAATCGCCTTCAGAAGAACGGAAAGGACAGAAAGGACTTGGCAGGTTGCCATTTTGCTTGTTTGATGTTATTTTGCCTCGGTTTAATTTAGTTTTTTGTATTTCTCGGGGTTCAGTTTGTGCCCTTTGTTTGAGTACGGTTTTGTTGTTGTTTTGTTAATGAACGCCAGTTTTTGCACTTCTCGAGCTTCCTGTCCGACTTCCTCAAAACGCCCTTCCACCTCATTGGCCTCGCCGTGAGGTGGTGGTCTGACTGATCTATCATACAGAATGGAAGGGAAACCAATAGCTAGTTGGATTGGCAGACATCATGCAGCTAAATGACTGAAATACAGCAGCTAAATGGTTGGTTGTGTTGCAGACTGTGTCAGTTGACACATTTCATCCTGTGTCCCTCGGCTGTTGTAACGATCCATCGGTGTGGGATCTTTACAGCTGAATGACCTGTGAACTTATGACCCATTAACCGCCCCTTCTACACAAAAGCACCACTATACTGGCTCAGTGTTCACTGAACTGATCGGCCCTCTCTCGGCATGTAACATCTCTGCTCATTTGGCCTTTTGTTTTAGACCGAATGAGAACTAAAATACCATGAAATGATGATTCCTCTTCCTTTTGTGTGCCTGCTTCTGCCAGGAACAAACCCTCAGACATGCTGTCAAAAACACACGCAGGCCCAATCAAAGCACGCAAAATGAATATATTGTTGAGTGAGACAATAAACCAGCACATTCCTTTCTGTACCTGTCCTCTCCTGTCATAACATCAGCCTCATTTCTTCATCGCTCTTATATGCTTCCCTGTGAGAATCTGATCACGTCTGAACTGTTTGAACATGTGCACATATGTTTTTTCTATAGGTGTGTGTGTGTGTGTGTGTGTGTGTGTGTGTGTGTGTGTGTGTGTGTGTGTGTGTGTGTGTGTGTGTGTGTGTTATAAGATAGCAGGAGTTTTTGCCCTTGGTTACATATTTGCAGCATTGTCTCTGCACTGTGACAGATGCATGGGAAGTTCAAAGAGCAAAGAGGTCACTACCCTGCATGTGTGTTTGATTAAGATCTCGTCCCTAAATGTGATATCTACAGCAGCGGGGTGAAAGTTATGACTGACAGCTGTGATTGACTTAGAGCCGTAATCGGGCCTTAAAAGTTCGGCCCAACAAGGCCCGATCCCGACAGAATTTGGCCCGAGCCCGACAAGTACATTTTTTGACAGCTTTTTAAAAGCCTGCACACAGCTCTTTTGCCTTTTGCCAAAAATGAGTCATTTAGAAATGTTTTAACATAATTTATTCATGACTAACGTAGGCTATAGGCCACTTGGAAGTTGGAACAAAGAAATAAAATAAGTCCTCCAGAGGCCAGCCTCCGTTTCACCTCCTCAGCATCCATTTTCGCGCTAATTGCAACGCATCACCTGACCACTCATTTACTACCGCGCAACCCGGAGCGCAAGCCCGAGCCCGTGTAAAATAATAGAAATTAAGACCGAACCCGTCTGTCGGGTCCTGTTGGGTCCTGTTGGGTCCCGTCGGGTTCGGGCAAAGATCTTCAGCTCTAGATTGACTCACGATTGGTCGAGCGGGTGTATGGGCGGGACGTATATACTGCGGCTCCACCGCCCGATCACTACTGCGCAGAATCTTGCTGCAAAATTGCAAGATGGCAGCGCCCGCATCTGGGATATTTTTGCTTCACTTTTGTACAGTGGGAGGAAGAGGAGACGCGTCGTCTATCTTTATATACAGTCTATGTTCACAGCACAATGGGTCCTCCTCCCAAATGTTGAATGTTGTAAAGGGACAACAGGTTGATCACCAACTCTCTGTAGGCTTGTTCAAAAAGGGTTAAAAAAAAAAATAGCGCACCATGGAGGCTGCCAGCGTGTCTGCCATCAATGCCGGCTGTCATACGGTTTTATCCTCTGTTGACAAATGGAAAGAACATGCACAATTAGCATCAGCATCGTTTTAGCTCCTATTTCCGTAGACAAAAAGTGAGGAGGAATACAAATTTCACTTTGATTTTAAGATATGAGGAGATGAATTGAAAGTAACGTCTAATTAAGGCCGTCATTTGTACAGGATTAGTTCTGAATGCTTATCTAGTTCATCACCAGACATTATGTAAAGTCCATTTAAAACTTTGCGGCAGTTCAGTTACGGGTGGCCTCAACAAACTGGAACGATCTTTTCAAGTATTTTTTGTTGTTGTTGAGAAGTCATGACTCCAGTTGACTCCAGTCATTATGCCGATGGGTCACGGGGGCCTCATGTGCGTAGAGAATTTGTGTGTGTGTGTGTGTGTGTGTGTGTTTGTGTGTGTGTGTGAGAGAGAGCGAGCCAGTGGGACCGTTGCATCACAGCTGGTACTCAGCAAAAAAAGCAATACAGTGAAACGGTCATGAGCAGCTGTCGTTTGGACTGAACTGAACTGTGGGAATGTATCTAACAACCAGCTTAGCACGGTGTGCTTGTGCCAGTTATGATGTTGCAGATTAAAAACAACCACGCTGAAAAACAAAACAAAACAAAAAATTTACATTTCACATGTACAGTATGTGTTCATGTCTCATTCTATTTCATTCAAAATATAGAAAAGAAATTGTGCGTGAAAGTGATTTGTACGTGTGGATCACATTGAAACCTTTTTCTTGTGTGCAGAGCAGCAGCACAGCGAGCACGTTGGAAAAAACTCGCTTGATGGCTTCATCTGTACATTAAGCATTGCCGTCCCAGAAGAGCCTTTCCCAGAGGAGAAAGACAGGCCGGATGCTTTAACAATTTTGGTAGAATTCAAGTTGATTCAGGTGCTGATTCCCCCGCTGAGACGGTAAAGTGACTCCCCAGCGAGAGAACCTCGATTTCACAAATTGACTAGAGTTTGTAATCAATTGAGCCCAAATCTCTTCCTCCATCTTAAAAAACCCCCCCAAAAAAACAGCCTTGAACAAAGACAGACAATAGATACATGCAGAGACAGAAACACACTCAGGGCGTTCAGACCATGTAAATAATACGCACAACAGCACCATTCTCACAAAAAACAATGACAGCCCTTTATTTCTTTCTCTCAGTTTGGCTTTCATCCTCTTCTGTGTTCTCCCCCTCTTCACAGAGCTGAGGAGCTTTTCAGGGAGTAAAAACCCTGCTCTAATTACACATGCACGATGTAGCCCACTTTTGGCTCGAGCTAATGTTGGTAAAACTGCCTCCGTAAGGCTGCAAAGCTTATAATCGGCCGCGCATTTCTCAGTCTCTTTTCTTTCAGTTTGGCGTGCAGTATGTCACATGGACCAACATGCTAATGTTATGTCCCATCTTGAATGCACATGCACCCTCTTACATGCACCACACACCCATACCTTATACTTTTATTTGGCATAGTATATAGTAAATGAAACCCTTCTCTGATGGTGCAGATGCTGAAAACCACTCTAATGATGGCAGAGCGTTTGAAGCAGTAACTGACATCCCATACACAGAGAATGAAAGATGTTCTGGTGGATCAAACACTGTTTGAGCTGCAGCATCCTATCAAACACAGACTGTGTAAACGTTGTGTCACATTGAATCTGTGCATGATGAGATAGTGCCGCAGCAATACAGACTGGTGTGCTTCCAGTTTCCTTCAGGAATCTGCTTTGTCAAATAAATATTTTTTTCAGCATCATAAACTGATTTATAGGGCTGTCGCGGCAGTTTGTCACACTGATTTTATTCTATTTTAACACTTCCTTTCATCTTCCATGCCAGGCTGCACGGCATAACGCAGCCAGAAGACTGTAGCTAAATTGTAACAGTGCAATGAAAGCCGGTAAAATAAGTGGAGCGATTTTAATGTGAAGTAACCTGGTGATCCAGCCGGAAACCTCATGATATGTAGGTTACTGTCTCGTCTCGTCAGCCCATCTCACTACTGAGGAAGGGTCCGCCTGTGAGCCTGGATTAATATTTCACTATTGTTGTACAAGGGATTTTGTGTGTGTGTTTGTGTGTGTGTGTGTGTGTATGTGTGCGATAACAGCTTGAAACAAAGGCCAGCAAAGCTTGAAAGAGGTAAACATGAACATTGACTACTATGTACAGATGTAAATATATGTATATCAGAAAGTATATATAAACTGTATATATAAATATATATATATATATATATATATATATAAAACACAAGAAAATTGAAATTGTGTGCGCGTGTATTTGTGAGAGTGTTTGTGTCCATTGCATTTGTGTATGCATGCGTGCATTTAGGTGTGCATGTGCAGAGGCTTGTGTCTGTGCGCGTGTGTGTGTATGTGTGTGTGTGTGTGTGTGTGTGTGTTTGTGCAGATTCATCAGTGCAGCGTGGTTGCATCTCCTGTACTGCATATCTGGCTGATTGCATCTGCGAATGCCTTCATGCGCTTGTGTGGGTGGGTGTGCTCTAGTGTGTTTGTATGTACACTAACATTATTTGACCCAACCATTATCACTTCATGAGGGCAAAGGTCACTGTTGTGTTCTTGATGCTGGATAATAAGCCCTGCAGATGTGCCTCTTTGCAACAGTACAAACAAGACCCCACACGGACTGCTATCTTTAAATCCCGTCCTATACTACAGTGGCTTACGAAAGTATTCTGACCCATTCACTTTTTGCACACTTTCTTGTGTTATAGATTTCATTTAATCCAATGATTATATCATTATGGATATGCCAGGAAGGATTGGAGAAACTGAGTATGGCATACGGCATAACTTCAGCTACTTCCAAGGTGGATGGAAAAGTGAAAAAAGGGTAACACTTTACTTGAAGGTATCTACATAAGAGTGACATGACACTGTCATGACACATGAACCCTAACCCTAATCATAACTTGTCATGACAAAAACCGAATGACATTTACTAAAAGAAGCGTTATGTCATAAACGTTTATGACATAATTTTATAATGTTTATGACACGTTCACGACAGTGTCATGTCACTCTTATGTAGATACCTTCATGTAAAGCGTAACTGAAAAAAGTCTGAAGAGATCAAAGCTCCAGCATCACTTGTAGTCTGCAGAACAACTATATAGATAGACCAAACACCTTTCGGCTTGTGCACCCCGATGAAGGCCACGAGCCAAAATGCTTGGGTCAAACAATATAGTTATGGTTAGGGTGTTAGCGGTTAGCTCTCCAGCTACAGTGGTTCACCAACTAGCCTAGTGCATATATGTCACATATTTCCCAAAGATGTGTGACTGTACGTTGCTGTGTCACTTTCTGGTGTGACCTGGCCTTAACTTAAGAAGACCTGGAACTGTATTTACTGCTAAAGGTGCTTCTCTAAAGTAATGAATCAATGCACAGAATACTTACTGTATGAGATTTTATGTTTTTGTACATTGTAAAAAAAAAAAAAAAAATGTAAATTTATTCCATGTTAAATTAAATCTACAAAAGTGTGCAAAAAGTCAGAATACTTTCCAAAGCCACTGGATGTGTGGTGACGCGTATTTGTTGATTCATCACTGCTTTACACACACTAATCTGTGGTTTTCTCTTTGGCTTCTAAAAATGTCATAACGACACTGTAATTCCAACTTTCCATGGGCTGGGAAAATTTGTAAGACAGCGTTTATGAGCACAGAAATATATAATCACCAACACAAAAGTGCAACAAAAAGTAACGTAAATTATGCTGCCCGGCACCGAAGCATCCATCTGGTACAGCAGAAGCAGATACGGTGGATCCACTAGAGCTTCCACACTGGAGGATGTCTGTCACATCATCACTCATGTATCAAAATTGCATTAGCAAAATATGTCAATATACTTACTATGTATTATGTGATGCCGTATCCTATATCATACATCAAGAGAGAATAGATTATTGTGTGCAACCTAACACTTTTATTATTTTACTATTATTATCGAGTCATAAAAACTGATATGGTTAAGTGAATAGTGCACATTGCTTTCCCCTCAAGAGTTGCCAGTTTGTAATTGAGCGATTTTTCCTCCTCCGGCTGTATAATGGGCTTGTCATGCTGCGCTGCTCAATGCATCTTCAAAAGGAACCAACTCTCTGTGGCTCAGAGGCGAGGGCTGTAAACTAGGTCGCCAGAATGATCCAAGGAATTTTGCAAGACAGGAAAGAAAGTTTGTGAGAGTGTGTGTGTGTGTGTGTGTGTGTGTATGCAGTGCATTATTAAGGTGTAATGGCTCGGGCCTGAGTGAATGCTTCTGGTTTGATTTATTTGGGTCCGGGGAGAGAATTCTAAATGTGTGCTCCAAAAAGGCCATAAATGCATTCATTTATTTAAGAGGCACATTTCTATTGTTTGTTTTGAGAGTTATCTAAAACTGAGGCAGAGTTGAAGGTAAGATGAGGGTGAAATCGCGAGGGGCATGGCGTGAAAAGAGGACTGATCGAGGATCGTCAGCAACAGTCGGCTAAAGGCATGTTTTAACCTCGCGCATGAGCATTGGAAGATTGAGATGGGACATCATTCGTTTTAGTCTGATGGACACTGTCCCGTTCCATAAAAGGTGTCACACCATTAAAAGTCCCCTCTCCTTCCCTTTCTGCCCTATTGCTGCTGGTTTGGAAGGGGCTACAAGTTTAAGTGTGTGTCTAATGGTCTGGGACAGGGGGGGGTTCTTGCATTTGAGGATAATAGCCTAGATGAGTACAAGACCTTAGAAGCTTTTACATTTGACGAGGTGAGATCCTGTGAGCCTTTCCAACACTGTCACTCAGAGACCACAAACTGTAGGTGTGTATGTGTGTGTGTGTGTGTGTGTGTGTGTGTGTGTGTGTGTGAGTGAGAGACAGAAAGAGAGATAGAAACCAAAAAAAAGACAGAGGGCAAGTATTGGTGTTTATGAATGTGTGTGCAGAAGTGTGTAACTGTAGCATCTTCTTTAATCTTGCGTATGCATGCTACCAGTAAAAGATGGCACCCTGGGGCCCATAATTCAGCTCCATTTCTCCATTAAGACTCAGACCTGCATGTCTAACTTATGAAATATGTAAACAGAGACTCTGTAAGCAGTTTTGTCATTAGCCTGGCCGTGTGTGTGTGTGTGTGTGTGTGTGTGTGTGACAGTTGTGGATGTGTGCCTGCATGCATCCATGTGTAGAAAGGGTGTAGATGAATTTTAGAGAGGCACTAGTTTTCTGAGAACATGTAGGCTATCAGAAAGAAGTACCAGCTGTAGCGGCTGCAGCTGCTGAACAGGATTCCGACCTACTGTGCACACAGTGTTTATATGATTCGACCTGATTGACACAGTGAAATAGTCAATGCACAGGCCATCCACTGTTGCTTGTTGTTGAAAAGTATCAGTTTTCTCATTTTAAAATCTGCAGCCCAGAAAAAAACAAACAAATAGGAAACAGTCCCATGACAATAAAAAAAAAACTAGTTGTTCAGATTTGGCTCATTAACCATGCTCATTAACTCTCTCTTTTATACCTCAGACCATAGATATTCAACAGGGGGTCCGGGACCCCAAGGGGGTCCTCAGAGTTGCTGCAGGGGGGCCATCTTTGTTCAATAGGATTAAAAAAAAACTTGAATCCAACAATTGTAAAGAGAAATCTTTTTTATTTATTTACACAACATTGATGATAGGCTTACGTGCCTATAGCCATAAGGTAGCCATCCACAGATACAGTTAAGCTTAAGGATTCACTGATGTATAAATATATGTCAACAATTATTATTTTGATACCATAGTATTGTATGCCCCATAAAATGGTATGTGTGAAGGCTTTATGCCGCCCTATGTTATTGTAGGCCCAGTGTAATATGCAATTTATATTTTACATTCATATTTTATACAATATATGTAGTAAGGGGTCCCTGCTCTTTTTCAGCTGAGTGGTCCTTGGCCTAAAAAACGTTGAAGACCCCTGCCTCAGACTATGAGACAGCACAATAAGCACTTTAAATGGTCATTTTTATAAATTCTGTACTGTATTTATGTATTGTATATTGTATTTATTGCATTGTATTTATGCTCTAATTTTTTATGGGCATTAAGGCGGGTATGAGCACTGTAATTTCCATTTTTATGGATGAAATAAACTTGACTTGACTTGCTTCTGACTTTTATGCGGAATTTACTGGTGGAGGGACAAATATGTACCCTATTAGCTTGGTTTCCCCACATAGCCCAGCCTGTGGTTGTGGGATCAAAAAGAGCCAAAAGAAGCAGAAAAAGGGATATTCTCATGGTTGTTCTTGCAAGAATTCTCATGTGAGAAGCAGACGCCTCAAATAAGACTGGTTAATAAAATGGCCTGGAAGTAAGCAGCTCATATTACAGCTTTTTAGCTGATGCATTAAAGAGGTGGAAAATAAAGCACTGAATCTAGGTGCTTCACTGGAAATCATGGAGAGGATGTCAGCATTATTTGTTTTGTAGCCTACATTATTTCTTAGGGCTGCCACCTCTTATGTCGTTTTGGTCTTAGTCGACTAAGATTTCTTTAGTCGATTAGTCATTTTTTATGCTTATTCATGCTTAATTATTTATTTCAGGAAACTTCTGAGCACATTTATGGTCAACGCAAGATTTAAAGTGGTGCTTTAGCAGGATTAATTGTGGAGAAACTCCATTTTACAGATGGTTAATTAACTACATTTATATTGTGCTTTTCTAGTCTTAACCACCTCTCAAAGCGCACAGCTCTGTCAATTAAATCAACTAATCGATTAGTCGACAAAATCCTATAAGTGTTAGTTGACTAAGAATATCTTTAGTCGAGGACAGCTTCTGCACTTTTTATATCGGGTTGATGCCTTATTCTGGAAAGACTTTACAGTTATTAAGTGCAGTAGTAGAACAAGTTTCCAAGATTACTAATTTAACAGGACTAAGAGTCTACAGCCAAACTTGCAGCGCTGTGAGGCTGTATACCATAATGCTGAAAGCAGCATTCACAGGACCTTACATCTAAAAATTTCTATAATGGCAGTGAAGGGGGAGAGACAAATCATTATTTTATCCTGTTTTAATTGAGCTGTGAATTAGCCTACACATATGATTTTTGTCAATTTCAGGGACCAAGCAGAACAGGAGTTTTTGTTGTGTTTTTTTTCATTCATTCGTTATTTAAACAAACTGACCTAACCGAATGAGACAAAAAGGGACATATACTAGGGGTGGGGGGAAATCAGTACAGCACAGTGTTGTGATATGTTCCGTGGCAATACTGTATCGATACACAGACGCCAAGTATCGATCTTTTATTATATATGTCTTGTCTGCTTGACAATCCCATTTTGCAGCAATAAAATTGAAGTGAGATGAACAAACAGAGATTTTTTAAATTCTTTTTAGATAAAACAGATGTTGACAAAGTTTCCTTTTGGGGACATAATTTGAAATTATAAAAAAAAAATAAGTTGGAAAAAAAGGCAATAAATTGCAATATATCGCAGAATATTGCAATATGTTTAAAATCACAATAATATCGTATCATGACATAAGTATCGTGATGATATTGTATCCATAGACTGTCAATGTTAGCCTCTGGTGATCCCCACCCCTAGTATATACTGGCTTGGCCAAACCAAATAACAACCAAGGGGAAACCAAGATGAACATAAACTACAAATAATACAAAGAAAACCCAACTGAACCTAAATCCCACCCTCCAACATGGCAGCAGATGGTACGGCCCAATTGGCAGCCCACAGGTTATAACAGTCTTCCACCATTGGCCACGCCTTTACTTCAACCAGGAAGAACCTACCCAGCAGCATGGTAACCAGACAAAACATAATGATTAATATAACAGAAAAACAATTCTTAAACCTTACAATGAAAAAATGCGCGCACTCCATTTAAACAGTGTAAAGCTAAAAGCAAATAAACATTAACATGTGTATTTAAAGCTTTAGTGTGTAACTTTTTGATATTAATGAACGTCCATTACATTCAAGTCATCGCCAAATGAGTTGCTACAAAGCTAATTTAGACTATCAGCTCCACACAACTCTCTCTGTATTTCTCAGTATGGTTGTGTTCAGAAGATTGTGGCATCCGGCGACTTTGCCGCACGGAAGCTCGAGTGAAGATAATTACCTCTTCTGAAGAGTCCATCATGATTTTTTAATCCTTCGTGTCCTCCTTACATACTAGCAACAGCTTGGAGGAGGGCTGGGGGCGTGTGCACGATCACGGAAGGCTTGTATCATGTGGACGTGCCGGCAGTGTTGTTGTCATTACTTAGAATTCCTCATGGGGGCGGCAGAAACTACGCACTATAGTTTTAACAGAATGGGGGGAAGTTGTGTTCCATATTAACCAGTAAATTCAAAAGATATTTATACAAGTCAGGAAAGTCGCAGTACCACTTACTGTACATCTCTCCGTTCGCACATTTTATCCTGCGTCTTTTTAACAGCTGGGAAGCGAATGAATGAGCAACACCAGTTGCTTTGTGTGAGTAACATCACATCCCAGTACGAAACACACAGGCACGGTAGCTTGAGCGAGACGTCATTTACGCGACTTTGGGCAGAGTAGTCTTTCTGATGGCGCATTTTCAGTCTTATACTTAACAATTTTAGGACAAACTGCGTCTTTCTTGACTTGCAAAATTATCTTTTCAATTGACAAACTTTATAGGCTAACAGTATGTGTAATTCATGACTCAATTCAAACTCTATCTAAAATTATCTCACGCTGGTAACTACTGTAAACATTTTTTTTCCTGAAATAAGGTCCCATGGTAGTCCTGTGGGAGGGACTTCGACTCTCTATTGGACACATTAAAATGGTGACCTAATGATGGTGCTACAGGAAAAGTCAGAGGATCACTAAAGTCAGTAGGATTTGTCCTCTGGGGGACTTTACTATTTGTACTTAATGTCATGGCAATCCATCCAGTAGTTGTTGAGATATTTCAGTCTGGACCTGGACTGACCAACATTGACATTGGCCAGTCCAAAATCTCAAGCTGGGGATCTCTTAAGAAGAGAGAGGGAAACACAAGTTGTCAGAATATTGTGCACACTCAAGATCGGGTCACGAGAACGTGAATCTTGTGTGATACCACTACACTAGCAGTGCTTATAGGAGACAAAGCAATGATGGAGATCAGGCTGAGAAGTAAAGCGAATGGAAAGTGGAGACAAAGCAAAGGGTGAAAAGGGAGGACATTAACATGGGAAAGGAATGGGGGTTGGGACAAAGAGGGTAGAAGAAGTGAGGATTAGAGAGAAAATAGAGAGGAAAAAGACATGGGTCCCAAGTGGAAAGATTTAAGAAGAACTCCAATTTCTTTGTGTTACATGAGAACAGAAAGCCAAGCCTTTGGTGAATTGTGTAGTGTTTATCTCACGCAAGGATCAAGCCATACACTTTTCCATTGAAAGTAACGGTTGGGAAAATATTAAGAGAAGCTTTGACAATGTGAGAGAACACAGGCACGAAATCTGTCTGCGCATGCATACCCTGTGAGGCAAGAGGGAGGTTGTAGCATGCTGTATATTACGGAGCCATGACGTCCAACGTGACATCCAAAAAAAAAAAACATTGTGGCCACGAAATACTTATCATTTTTGGCCACAAATTAGTATTTCATGGCCATGGCATGTCTGGGGCTTCGTAGTATATGTCTGCACAAGCGTGTTTTGTGTCTGACACGTGGAAAGTGGGAAAAAAAGAGGCCAGGTAAACATGGAGTTGAAATCCTGAGTGCTGTGAAAGAAAACTTGCATAAAACATTGTTTTATCATTTACTTAAGTTTTGATTCCTGATACTCTTAGCCTGGTTGACAACAGACCCTTCTCAGTTGTAACTGACTATGGCTGTATACATGTCCAAAGAATGCCTCTAAAACCAGAATAATACCGGAATATTCTTGATCAGAAAATGCTATATTCGGAAAAAGGCATTCGGAATATTGTTGTATTCGGATTAATAGTGGAATATTGGTGTGCATGTAAACGTACTCAGTGATGTATATTATTTCATGCCTGTTGAGTGCTTTCAGATAAATTCCATGGTGAGAGCGGCGTGGCTGAAACACAGCTATCTACATATCTGCTTTCACTTGGAACAAAATGTCACTGTGTGATTGTCGAAGAGTGTTTTCCTTTGTGGGAGATATGAGACCTAGTTTCATCTATTGGCTGTCACTTCAAATACTTTGAATAGCTCGGCATTTTAGGGAAATACACTTACTTGCTTTCTTGCTGAGAGTTTGATGAAAGGATTAATACCACTCTCACATCTGTGAGTTAAATATGGAGCTAGAGCCTGGAGTCAATTAGCTTAGCTTAGCATTAAGACCGGCACCAGAGGGGAACAGCTTGCCTGGCTCTCTCCAAAGTTCAACAATATGCCTTTCAGCACCTTTAAAGCTCAATGATTAGGTTATTATGTTGGAATCATTTGTTTCATCCGAGGAATTATTAAGACTATTATTAAGTAATAGCTACAGCACGTGACTCCTGATAAAACCCCAATTTGTTGTTTTTACATTTTGGTTTGTGTACGTATTGAACAAATGAGATACAGCAATAATATTAGGCTTTACCTGTCTGCGTGCCGTAAATCTGAAAAGTCTGATTTCGCAGGGAACAGGACCTGGGGACAGGCGTTAAGAATAACTATATAGGAATGGCCAATCTTCTCGCTGATGGCCTTTCTTCCATTATCATCCCCTCTATAGGTCCTATAGAGGCATCAGTTTTAAATTGTTGCATAACCAGATAAAATCTCCCTGTAGCTGCTTTAAATTCCTCTTGTCATTTGAATGAGAACATGGCTAATAGGACAGATATTTACATCCACCAAGACATTTATTACTATTACATAAACCATGCAAATGATGCCATATCTCCATTTCAAAACATCAGCAGTGGTGCGCTCTGTTGTTGATTTAACTGGGGGGATGGGAGAGGGGGGGCGGCTTCTGTACGTGAACGCCTGTTTGACCGGCTCAACTCATCAGAGGCTTCTGCCTGATGACCTACAATTTTCCTCATTATACAGAGGAGAGATGGGGGTAGTCAGAGGGGAAAGGGTGATTAGAGTAATGATTATAGTAAACCCCTTTCATAATGTCTGCTGGATACATAAAGAGGAGGGGGTGAGAGGATACAAGGGTTAAAAAGAGAATGAGAAGAGGGGGGTGCAGAGAGAGAGAAAGGGGATGATAATGGAGGCAGGTGATGAATAATGACGACAGTGGTGAGAGAGCCAAAAAAAAAAGATGAAATGTGTAGAGTAAATACGCAAAAAAAAGGAATCTGGGAATTCACTGTTACGAGTCATTGGAAAATGTTGGTGGAATTTGAACTAAAAAAATACAAGAGCAGAGTTCGCTGGTTGAGGAGGAGAATTGGAAAAGTCAGATTATGATAAACTGTTGTTGACTCCGGGCTTACAACTGGTTGATTGTTCATCTGTCTGTTTTCCCCACACACTATTGGACACAACCAATCCTCTTACATTACCCTGACCTGCGGCCATCTAATCCATGGCCTCTTATTCCCAGGCAGCTTCACACAGTCCCGGGGCACTGCAGGGTTTGACCCAACCTACATGTGTCAGTCATTGATTGGAAATAATTTCATCGGATAGCATTTCCTGTTGCATGCAGTGGTAGTAGTCAACAATGTAATTCTACTTTTTTTTTCCACAAGTCTACTGATCAGTGTTAGAGTATAAAGTCTTTTGAAACAGTGATTACTCTGCTAACACTTGAAGGTATCTACATAAGAGTGACATGACAGTGTCATGAACACATGACACTGTCATGACATATGAACTCTAACCCTAACCAAACTTGTCATGACAAAAACCGAATGACACTTAATGACATGGTTTACCTTCAAGTAAAGTGTAACCATTACTCCTAACCTCTGGCCCTCAATCTGCTCTAACCTTGCCCCACAAAATTAGATCAAGCTTTTGGTTTGATAATAGGATCTGGAGCCAAAAATGTAAGGTAAAATAGACAAAAAAATGTATACCAAAATATAAATATATGTAGCATTTAAAGGAATAGTTTGACATTTTGGGAAATACACGTATTTTGCTTATTTAGACGAGAAGACTGATACCACTCTGCTGTGTGTCCATTTATGCCTCATTTATGCTCGTTGGCTCGACTGGACTCAATATTTTTCGATTTTGATTTCCACCGCGGATAGTACCCACTCAGTGTAGGCGGGATCTTCAGCTGATCACCATGAAGCTGCCGTGAAATCATCGTCAATGCGACACTCGCTGGCTCCTTTCGTCGGCAATGACGTATGCACTTCATCAATTGTACTGTGTAGTTTTGCGGGCTGCCATTTTTAAAAAATTCTATTTGAGTGCATAAGGTCATACTTGAATACATCTCACTTGATTACTTAACTTGTGTGCTACATTCTAAATATGATGTGTTTCACAGAACAAGGGGGCCTTTTGGAATGGATATTCCTACTACTCTCACCAGTGGGTTTATGCAAGACTAAATTTGCGTCTCTATATGTTTATGTATACAGTACATGTACGTGTGTATATGTGTATATTTTCTTTTTTGTTATCTAACATGATGTAATGCCTGAGTCTCTTCTCATGTAAAATATTTGTCTTTAAACATGAGCCGAGTTTAGTTTAGTGTGTTTTGTTTTGACTGGATACGTTTTGTCTATTTTTGCTTGTTTTTTATTCTTAGTTTGGGGTTGCCCCTGATAGTGTTCTGTGTCATATTTTGAAAATCAATAAACATATATATATATATAAAAACAACTCTATTTGAGTGAATTAAACAATTGCGGTTGCTATTGATGGTAGCTTGACTAATAAAATGAAAAAATAATCAACAAAATTAAAAAATAAATTAAAAAATAAATTTTAAAAATAAATTTTAAAATAAATGAAAAAATCAATAAAAAAATGGTGGGTTTGTGCAGGACGTCCCGTGTCACTCTAGTGGTGGTTCTCTTTGCACAGTCAGTGGTCTGCAGTGTTTTAACTTATGCCTGACGTCCCACCTGGAGCATAGGCCGTGGACAAGGACCTCCAGAGTTCTCGGTCATAAGCTTAAGCTTTCTTTTCTATCTGATACCAGGTGTATCCCAGTGTGTGAATGTCTGCCTGGAGATCCCGTCGCCAGCTGTTCTTTGGCCGGCCACTTTCCTTTTCCAGGGACGGACAGAACCAGCTGCCGGCTGTGGCTGAAAACAACGAAAGTAAATAATTCTTGTTGTCAGTTGTCACTGCAAGCAAAACCATTCACATTTCACGTAGGCATTTGGCCCAATATGAATACAAAAATATTGATTATCGGGCGCCTGGGTAGCTCACCCGGTAGAGCGTGCGCCCATACTGTATGTAGAGGTTCAGTCCTCGACGCAGTGGCTGCGGGTTCGACTCTGACCTGTGGCTCTTTGCTGCATGTCTTTCCCCCTCTCCTCCTTCATGTCTTCAGCTATTCTGTCAGATACAAATGAAGCCCTAAAATGGCTATAAAAAAAATAGATTATGGCAGCGTTAACTATCTGATTCATTTATCAAATTTCAATGCTGAAATGAATCTGACGCCACCCTTTTTTTTGGGATTAAATTTAGATTATAGGAATAAAGCTGGCCATATGTGTGTTTCAGAGGCAGGCATCCTAGGCTTGCAAACTGGAAACTAAGTGGAAATGTACCAGGCAGCAGCCCTCATGCAAGGACACAACATTCATCATGTGTGGTATTCACACTTTTACCTCCTTCACTACACCATGCGTACCAACAAGTCCTCCAAAACATACGATAATATAGGTTTTTTACATCTACCCTCTAATGAAACCAACAGGAGTGTTTCATAAATGAATGCCCCTAGAGGTGGCAGGAAATACAACCCACAGGAGCGTTTTCCGTTCTCATATCTAAACCAGAAAACGTAACGGTTGCGGTTTTAAACATGTTAGCGTTGTGAAACATCACAGTTAGGCTTAGGCACAAAAACTACTTGGTTAGGTTTGGAAAAAGATCGTGGTTTGAGATCAAATCATCTGTTACGTGACTTAACTTGAGTTACGCATGTGACGCAGAAAGTTCCATTGGTTCCGTAAATTAAAATAAAACTTGCCGTCAAACGGGACATAAACCCCACACTCCTGGGTAAAAATCGTATTGAATGGGGAAAGACAAATAATTTTTTGATCCCGTTTGAACTGAGCCATGAATTACACATATGATGTTCATCAGTTTAATAGATAATTTCGCAAGTCAAGAAAGTCTCAGTTTATTGTTAAACTGTTGAAGTATAAGACTGTGAAAATACGTAATTAGAAAGACTGCACACTACAAAGTCGCATCGTCTCGCTGAAGCTACAATGTCTGTGTGTATCGTACCGGGGATAAAACGTTACTCAAAATGAGCAGAGGATCTCGCTTGTTCTTTTGCTTCTCTGCTGAAAACCCATCACTTAAGATAACGTTACATGTGTTGTGGAACAGAGCTAAGCTAGCTAGCTAGCTAGCGAGCAAGTTGAGCATCAAGCTAGGTGACGTAAATCGTGTGAGATGAGAGATGTAGTTCACTGAACGGTTTCACCCTAAACTAAGTGGTCTTATGACAAACCTACGGCTAACTGAGACTTTCTTCGGGTGAAAAATTATCTTTTAAATTGACGAACATCATATTTGTAATCCATGGCTCAATTCAAACAGGTTTGAAAAAAAATAATTTGCCTCTTCCCGTTCACTACCGTTCATATTTTTTCAAAAGATAGGTCTCATGGACCGGAAGTAGAACTTTGGCTCTATTAACATAAATATTAGTCATAATTGGTGCTTGAACAAACGACTAATGGGAGGGTTTTTCAGTGGAAGACATTCTTATGCATACACATCCAGGCTTTATGTAATGTTGTAACACTGTCCGTTGACTCATAGTGGAATTTCCATAGATATACGGTGAATCATCAGTGGTACCTTCCCCACATTTTTCTCTGTGTGTACTTTGCAAACCAACGTGTCCAAGGTTACAGAAAGGACAGGGAAGATCAATAACAAAGGTGTGAGTGGTGTGACGTGTTAGTTACTGTACCTTCGTTCTAACACCAGTGCTTCCATGAATAGTCTGTATTCTTATCTAATTGGCCTCATCTGGCAAGACTCACAGAAACATTCAACATTGATTTAGGAGATAATAGCTTTGGCTCTAAAATGTGAAGAACAGATATGGAAATTGACGTCCCTCATCCTCCCTCCTTTCAGCCTCTATTAAAACATTTTTCTTTTCTCTGCTTGTCAGAATCTTCCTCTTTTTTTATAAAGTTTCGCAGGAACATTTACATCATTAACGTGTTTTTCTAAGTCAGTTCTATCAGTGGAATAAACTGCTATTTATACACCACAATGTAACCTGAACAGAGAAGGGCAGAACAGATGGGTGGTGTGGAATTTCACTGCCAAGAGTGTGTTTGTCTGTATGCACGTGTGTGGGAGTGTGTGTGACTGGCTGGTCGGCAGTTTGTGTACTGTGCACCCTAGAAGTGTTTTAGTATATATGGGTATCTAAAACAGTGACTACTGAATTGTACTACTTTGTGGTTACCTCCAGGCGAAGGAAAGAGCTAATATCACAGTGTGATGGTTTCTGTTCTCAGTCAGGACTTAATGCATGTTATTATAGCCCGTCATGTTGCCATCCCCTCTACACTGCTGGGCCTTGTTCTCTCTGCTCCCTCTATCGTAGTCCCACGTCACTAAGAGATCTGAACCAGTTCATGCTTGTTTCAGAGACACAAGATGTCTTTTTTTCTAGTCCCCTCTCAAAAATGATTAAATGTTTTCTCTGCAGCTGGTCAAACGCTAAATGTTCTCTCACAGGAAATTAGTTTTATCATTATCCCTCACCAGGGGGAGGTCAGAGGTGAGGTTCAGCCTCAGAACAGCAGTCCTGGGTCTGGACGGGATTCTTGCCCAATGACACATCAGCAGGACGGATGCTTGCCAAAAGTGGAAGTCAAACTCTGACTCTCTGGTTGATGAATGAGCCGTCATCATCAAATCTTCCCATATTCATTTTCTTGACTTATGTCATTTTCCTGTTTGAAGAATATTTCAATGAAACTGCTCACAAAGAAAAACTACTTCTGCTGAGTTTCTATCCTGGAAACCTTCTTTAAGGGAAATGTTGTTATTTTTCAACGTGGAACCTATTTTCCCATGTTTTTGTGTCAAAGTAACTAATGGGAACAACATTGTTTGAAATTGGTCCATTGAGCGAGAGCCCTGCAGCCAGCAGCTGCGTAATGGGCTGCAACGTAACCCTTTGGGGCAATAGCAATGTACGGCCACTAAAAGTGCTTGTTTTTGCTGTTATCCTGCCATGCTTTCGTGTGTAACTTACTGATGCCAGGTCAACACAGTAACTTTAGCTAATAGCATTAGCTTATCACCGCTCTGTCTGTAGCTCCTCACTCAGCATTTTTCTTTAGGAAAAGGTGCTTTGGTATAGGATTTATTCTCCTCTTTGGCTGGCAGTAGTCATCCTCTGTCTAAATGGTCACTGCAGACCCAATGGTCTGTAAGTTTATGGACCGGAGTATTAGGATCCATTCGTATGCTGTATGCTAGCATAATTAGCCTCAGCTTCAGCCTGTCCGTTTCTAACAAAGGAAACGTTAGTCTATGAAAACTGCGTGAAGTGTAGCTAGAAATGTTGTTGACACAATTCGGAAATGCGCAGTTGAAAATCTTTTAGACAACGCAGAGCTACACTTTCTGTACTCCGACAAAACACAGTCCCTGGAACTCCCCTCGCGAGACTTCATCTTTCCATAATGTAGTCAGACACTTATAATACCAATGTGGGTCTGTCAAAAACAACCACTTTTAGTGGACGTACATTGACAATGCATAATTGACCCATAGGATTACAATGCAGCCCGGTTCGCAGCTGTTGGTTACAGTATTTTCGCTCAATGTTGGACTAATTTTAAAGATTTTTGTTCACATTAGTCACTTGTAAAAAATAGGGTCCAGTTTGAAAAACATAGAAATTCCCCTGCAGCTTCGCTAGGAATTGTTTATACACTGATAAGAATTTATTTTGCACCTCTCACTGTACAGGCCTTGATTGCATGTAGAATAAGAAGAATAAGAAGAATGAAGAAGTGGTCGGAAAAAGTGTAAGACAGAATCTAAGGCTAAATGGGTTTGCGAGGTGGATGTTTTTGCAGTGGGTGTCTCTACCGTCCTTCACTTTTCATCTCTTCATCCTAACTGAGCTGTCAACTGCTTTAAATCTTTCTCCACTTCCACCTCTCTCCCTCTAAAAGGTTCCATCAAAACCTAACACATCACGCTCACACACACCCTCACACACACACGCACACACACGACTTAGAGGCTGAGTCACCTGTGGCCGTCACTGTGACGTCAGTTTAACTTGTGGGAGACAACTCTGAACTACACACACACACACACACACACACACACAAATATACAAGCAAGCTCTTACATGCACGCAACAGTGTGCCAGTGTGCCAGTGTGCCAGTGTGCATGCTCTCACATGCACCTGCACACAAACAGTACCCCCAGGTAACAGAGAGTGTACCAGAGGGTGTCTTATCAGCCCAAAATAATTTGCCGTCTGTACTCCCAGACAGAAAACACACAACAGATGCAACACTTGTGCAACTTCTGAAAACGCAATAAACTTCCTATTTTTCCATTCGTGTTTTGTTCTTCCCTAATATTTTCTCTGTTTGCTCTTTTACTTCTTATTTTCAACTGTCATTCAGTCTGATTAACCTTCACAGTCGTCATTCTAACAGGCTCGCTCTTCCTCTCTTTGTTTGTGGTTGTGCTAAATAGGCTTGTTAAAGTTTGAGGCCCAGTCAGTGCAAACAGTTGTCTGCATAGCTCACATAGTTATGAGGTTTCAATGTTTGACAGATGACTCTTCAGGAGTACAGACAGTGAAAAGCAGATCTAAACATGTTTTGACATGAGCTGAGTAATAGAGGTGATCATAATCAGCAAGTTGTGAGTATGATGTTGACTGATGTGGGTTGGGTTGCACAAGCTATTTGTACATCCATCACTACGTTTTTGTGAGTAAATTCGGTAACACTTTACTTGAAGGTATCTAAATAAGAGTGACATGACAGTGTCATGAACACAGTCATGACACATGAACTCTAACCCTAACCCTAACAATAACGTCATGACAAAAACCGAATGACCCTTACTAAAAGAAGTCTTATGTCATAAACGTTCATGACTTGTTCATGACAGTGTCAAGTCCCTCTTATGTAAGTAACGTGTAACCGTAAATTCTTTCCTAAATTCTTAGTGACAGTTATCTTGTTTCAAACTAGTGATTTACTAAAACTCGATGCACCATTAAAACTGAAGAAATGTCCCAGCTAGTGCACACATACCTGGGGACCTCTTGTAATTTGTAATAATTGCGGAGGTCACGATCTTAATTCCGTGCAAATCTGCCTAGTCCGTACTTTGTCAGGTAAAAATGGACCCGTGTGAATCAACGTTTCGGTGATTTGGGGTCATATTTGTTTTGTGCAAGGTTTGTTGTTTTTGCTCCAAGCTGATATGGAGCTGAATGCATTATGGCAGAAACATTCAATTTTGTATCCCACAACCCATGTTTGGTGTAGCTGAAATGCAGGATGTCATTGTAACTGTTACAGATTTTTTTTTTTCAACTGCTAAACGACAGTGGCCACAACTGAAGCCACATGTGCAAAACTCTAACTACAGTCTGCACAGCAGCAGTTCATGTGGACCAAACTCTAGTTGGTCTCTCATTGCTTGAACACAGTTTTCAAAACTCTGACACACTTATCCCACGACTTTAACCACAACGTGCACAACACTGTGGATTTACAGCACTTTGTTCAAATGCTAACACACTGCTGTCAAAACTGTTAACCACACATTCAAAACAGAATTAGATTTCAGTCTGGTGTCTATCAAACACTGCTGATGGCATTATTAGCTGAAAGCCTAAGCAGCAGTGGCGGATTTAGATTTTTTTTTTTTACATGGGGTGGCAAAAGGATAGGAAGAGATCTTGGCAGGGTGGAAGGGGAAGACAGTACATGGGAACCCCCATATGTAAACGCACTGCTATGCCCTACTATGCCCCGCAACACCCTGCTACGCCCTGAACTGCTACAACTATTATATCTAGTCATAGTTCCATTATCTTTATTGTTACTATAATAATTGTTTGTATTCATGTTTTAAGAAGCTTGTGGACATAGTGGCAGTTTGATTTTACAAGCACAGTTTTTTGAACACCAAAGTTAGGGGGGCAGCTGGGGGAGGCCCTACAGTGGGGGGTCAGCTGCCCTCACCCCCTCCCCCCCTGTAGCTCTACCCTTGCTAAGCAGGTGTCTTGTTTTAGACTAGTTAGTGAACATATAGGGTATTTATATAGAGAAAGCTCAGAAAGCCTTTTTTGTATACAAACACCAAACAGGTGTCTTGTTTTAGACTTGTTAGTGAACATATAGGTTATTTATATAGAGAAAGCTTAGAAAGCCTTTTTTGTATACAAACACCAAATACACTCACCTAAAGGATTATTAGGAACACCTGTAAGATTTCTCGTTAATGCAATTATCTAATCAACCAATCACACGGCAGCTGCTTCAATGCATTTAGGGGTGTGGTACAGGTCTAGACAATCTCCTGAACTCCAAACTGAATGTCAGAATGGGAAAGAAAGGTGATCTAAGCAACTTTGAGCATGGCATGGTTGTTGGTGCCAGACGGGCTGGTCTGAATATTTCACAATCTGCTCAGTTACTGGGATTTTCACGCACAACCATTTCTAGGGTTTACAAAGAATGGTCTGGAAAAAGTAAAAACATCCAGTATGCTGCAGTCCTGGGGGGCAAAAATGCCTTGTTGATGCTAGAGGTCAGAGGAGAATTGGCCGACTGATTCCAGCTGATAGAAGATCACTCACATAACCACTTGTTACAACCGAGGTATGCAGCAAAGCATTTGTGAAGCCACAACACAAACAACTTTGAGACCTTGTTACCTTGTTTCCACTGTGCAGGCTGGTGGTGGTGGGGGTGTAATGGTGTGAGGAATGTTTTCTTGGCACACTTTAGGCCCCTTAGTACCAATTGGGCAACATTTAAATGCCACAGCCTACCTGAGCATTGTTTCTGACCATGTCCATCCCTTTAGGACCACCATGTACCCATCCTCTGATGGCTACTTCCAGCAGGATAATGCACCATGTCACAAAGCTCGGATCATTTCAAATTGGTTTCCTTAACATGACAATGAGTTTACTGTACTAAAATGGCCCCCACAGTCACCAGATCCCACCCCAATAGAACATCTTTGGGATGTGGTGGAACAGGAGCTTCGTGCCCTGGATGTGCATCCCACAAATCTCCATCAACTGCAAGATGCTATCCTATCAATATGGGCCAACATTTCTAACTCTTTAGGGGAGTGTAGGAATGAAACAATTTTACACTGTACCGTTTGAGAGAAACAGGTAAAAGAGCAAAGATACCAACATGTCCAGGTAAGATGTCTGAGGTTACATACACAGCTATGAAAATAAATGTGAAAAATACTATATCTTTGATAGTACAACTGCGTTCTTACTGTTTTTCAGAAAGTAATGGAGGTGAAAGCAATGGAAACTCCACATTCATTTGTATTTAGAGATGATGCTGACATCCAATGTGATGAAGAAAACTTGCCGCTGGAGAGAGGCAGGATTAGTCACACTATTCTTTGTTACTGTTATGTACTTTTAGTTTTTTTCCCATGTAATTCCATAAATTACAAGAGACAAAATACTATTTTGAAGAAAACTGCTGATTTTCATTCCTTCTTCTTTACCTTACTTAAAAATTGGTATATTGTAAAATCTATATCTTTTCTTTAAAGAAACCATTGAGTAGTGTGAAGTCACTCAAATTGTTCAAACTGTAAAGATGAGAAAGTTTGTAATTTCTGTATTGGTGTTTGATGCTAGTGTTTTTACTCTCTGTGTGTTCTGAGTGACAGTGTGTGTGTTATCTCAGTGAGGGTTGTTCATAGGGTTTGGCTGCACTGTGTCTGTTTTGAGACATGTGTTAAAGGTGCACTATGAGTTCCTGCATGGTTTCAGCGC
This sequence comes from Perca flavescens, assembly GCF_004354835.1. Classification (NCBI taxonomy): domain Eukaryota; kingdom Metazoa; phylum Chordata; class Actinopteri; order Perciformes; family Percidae; genus Perca; species Perca flavescens. The sequence goes on from NC_041337.1 coordinate 31,672,319, forward strand.
AATTTAATTTTTGTCTCAAATCGTAGGCATCTCTCCTTGATCCGCTAGCTGCCCGGCCCCTGAATACACTGTGAAAAAGCCCGGTCTTGGGAGAAAACACAGGGGTTGTAAACGTTACATAAACACTAGGGGCACAGGCTGTGCACTGTTTAGTTCAGGTGACTGTTGGTAGTGCAGACTGTAGTTAGAGTTTTGCACATGTGGCTTCAGTTGTGCCCACTGTCGTTTAGCAATCGGAAAAAAACTGTAATACATGCACACATGAAGTCATTATGGTAAAGGATGCCTCTCGAGGCCCTCAATTAAAAATTGATGTTGTGCTCTAGTGAGCTCTTGGCTGTATCCGCTGAATATTTGATAAACAGTCTGACTTTTCTTTTTACATTGGCACCATTATGTTGCCTCAGTATATGGGACAGGAAGCCACCGTCCTCTACTTCCTGTCTGATAATGCCATTATCTGGAAGACTGGGAGGAAACCGCACCAGAGGTATCAGGGATGAGGAAAAGGGGAAGGTGGAGCATCAAGTTGACTGCTTGGTGATAAAAACAAAAACTGAGTGTTTTGAGCAACTCCAGAGAAGAAGCTGTTATATGGATGCATTTAGAAAAGAATATACTTACTCCCATTGTTCAGTTATTCTGGATGACGCAGAGAAAATTGGGACCTGCCATGCAATTGTCTAATCAAATCAAAAATGAGACAAGTGCATCCGTACATGAGAGAGGACATGAGGAGAGAAGGGGGGGGGGGGTGAAAGACAGTTTGAGAGAGCAGCAGTAAAAATACCCAGACAGCAAGAAAAACACACAAAGATAGCACGGCAGCAACGGTGTCACAAGATCCAAGGACTTGTTTTGTCTCTGTGAGAATCAGAAAGAGGAGGAGGGAGCCAGGAGCTACATGTGTATGTGTGAAAGAAAGTGAAAGACAGGGATGATGTGTGTGTGTGTGTGTGTGTGTGTGTGTGTGTGTGTGTGTGTGTGTGTGTGTGTGTGTGTGTGTGTGTGTGTGTGTGAGAGAGAGACGGAGGGTGGAGGGACTCCAGGGAAAAAGAACCCCGACTCAGTCTCCAAAAATCTCTTTCATGTGTGATTGAGGCTGTGCCTCTGTCTCCTCGTTATCTCCACGCACAGACCGGGTATCGCTTTCTCTGTGCTGGCTGACTCTGTAACCGACTCCGAGTGCCTGCAACACAACTTTGGCCTGCTTTCCTCAGCCTGCTTCCTCCTTCTAACCGGATTTGGATACGGGGGAGAAGTGAATGGCTCAAATAATGATATTACTCCTGTTTTTGACCAAACACGTGTCAGCATTTGAATATCATTACAATATATAAAGCCCTACATTTTAATGACAGTATGACATCATGACTTCACGTAAACATATCCGCCACTTTCCTAAAGCCAAGTGGCGTGTCAGCTGTACGCATTTTGAGCTATCCGCGTGTATGTCTACGCTCTATACAGCGGACGGCAGTCACGTCACAGCGTAAAGATACACGCCACGTGGCACTTTCTAAAGCCACGTGGGGTGTTGTCGCGAGGCTACGGTTTAGGAAAAGAAGAAACGGTTGGGATAAGGAAAAGAAGAACGGGATCGCTAAAAACCGAGTATGCGTCTTGATAACACGCCACTAATGGCATACGAATACGCCACTTCATGAGATCAGTCTGTTTCAGGATTAGATGAGACTTTGATGCGCTAAGAAATCTCCACCTGCTGAGAAAAAAAAAAGGTATTTGGGATTTTTATTGAGATTGAGGAAATAATTTCTCTTAAATCAAGTGACCAAACTGGCTATAAGAAGTGGTGGTCCATCTTGTGATTAAAACTGTTTTCACTTACACAACGATGTCATGAATCAGTAAAGTTGTCTAATGCAGAGGTAGATTGATTTTATATGGTACACATTTATATATCCAAATGATTGACCATGAAGATCTGACTGTCTACGCTTGAAATCAAAGCAAAAAGATGTGAATTGATGATGTGATCAGGGGGCAGAGTGGTCCTCGGACCGTACCGATAACGTCTTGGTGAGTTAAAACAATTTTCTAGATATCCTATGAAATGTCATGTTGTAATGACATCATACAACTCCTCACATAGTACTTCCCATGATGAGTAAACACATCTTCATGTGTAAAAGTGCCTTAACACGGCTTACCCACTGCTAGTACCAGCTCTACTCGGCTCGGCACGGCTCACACAGAACGTTGAAGGTGCGCAAGTTTTGGTTTCCGTAGCAGCCAGGTGCTTGTTGTGTTGCAGCCGTGCAGCACAGTAAGCGGAGCTCTAGTCTGGCTTTATTTTGCATTGTAAAAGCTGTAAAACTGCAACCCGCCTATGAATCAAAATACAACTTTACTCTTATTTGTGAAATAAGTATCTGACCCGTTTCAACTCCACCACTCAAAGAATCGGAATCGAGAATTGATAAGAACCGGAATCGAAAGGAAGAATCGGAATTGGAATCAAAATCGTTAAAATCCAAACGATGTCCAACCCTACTGTTGCCACAGCCAGAAGACACATTTTGCTTCAAAAGACACTGGAGGGGGCGCACAGGTAGCTCAGTTGGTAGAACGGGCACTCAAATATAGAGTTTTACGCCTCGACGCAGCGGACCCGGGTTCAACCCCGACCTGCGGCCCTTTGCTGCAAGTCATTCCCCCTCTCTCTCCCCTTTCATGTCTTCAGCTGTCCTAAGAAACACTGCTGGCTGAACTATTTAAAAATGGCAAGTTTGTTCAGGACACCCCCGTCGGTCCAAGGGGGTAAGTTTCTCCTCACAATGCGTAGCTCCTATGGCGCCATTTTGATGCTAACAAGCACTCATCCACTGTTAGCATTCCATTGGCTGCCATTCATTTTGACGTCACTTTGACAGCGAATAACTTTACATCTGAAGCGTTTAAAGACTCTATTTGTCCATTGTTTATTTCTAAAGAAACACGACAATGTATAAAAGGCTCCATTACCTTGTACCTCACGTTATGGCTCCGTAGCAGACGTTTTTGTAAAAATAGGCTAACGATTGTGTCATAACCACGCAATTTACGCAATTTCCGTATAGTAAAGGAGAAGCTCCTATACCAGTTTCGACTCACATTAGCTGTTTAGGTTTAATTACTAATGTTAACTAGCATTTTAGTGATCAATAATTAGCCTGTGCCTATGTTATCTCCTTACCTACGCTCTCTGTCTCTGTAAGATTGGGAATGATTGAGATTTCTCTTGGCACAGCTACCAGAAGACTTCCAACTTTCAGACAAGTTGCTCACATCACAGCTACGTCGTCTCTCTCAGTTGGAGGCTGCTCAGTAACGCTCAGCGCTAACCGGAAAAGTGCTTCTAATATCCTTCACTGGTCTCCGTCCAGAGCAACGGGATCTGCTGGTCCATTATATATAATGTCTATGCATCTGTCGCTAGCAATGATGACGCAGTGATTAGTGACGATTCTCTCCAACCAATCAATCAGTAGTCTGCAGGTTTTCACGTCACCTTTTGTTATCGCCTTGGAAACTCGACGGAGGTGATGCTAAAAAAAGTACCTGTTAGCAAGTACCAGGGACTTTCTTTCATAATGGAAAACCAAAAAAGGCGAGTAGAGTCCATGTAATGGAAAAACACCAAATTGACTTAAGAGGGACTTTTTTTCTGCCAAAAATGTTTACTAGCGCCCAACTTTTTATTATCTCCACATAGATGTTGATGGAAGTGTTCATCAGCTGTCACAGAAAATGACAAATGCCTCTAACCGGAGTAAAACATAGTTACTGATCCACTGGAGATGATTATCCTGCGGCTGCTTAGGTATTAATTGATTTAGTTATTTATCAGGACAGTGATTTGTAAAGCTTTAGCAACAGTCATGCATCTCTATAATCCTGTTAATCGCTCTCAGTCTTTCCAACCCATTGCTTTGTCTCTTTGTCTCTCTCTCTCTCTTCTCTCTTTCTGTCTTTCTCCCTCGCTCTCCATCCTCCTTTTCTGCAATAATGCAATGTCACTGGCTTACATAAGTACATGCGTAGACGGAGAGAAGCTAAGCCTTTTTAAAGCGTGATGACTGAAGCACAAATTCAAAGACCCATAAAAAACTGGGAAGATGAAGAGACAGAAAAAAAGAAAAGAGAATCTTTAATTTAAGACATTTGAGAGCATCTGTGTTGTGTGTTAAAAGGCCTAGTTTGGATGAGGCAAATCAATATTTAACTTTTTTTTGTTTTTACACTTTTTTTTTTCCCCAGCATATGTCTGCATATACAGCCTTAGATATGGTGAAGAACTATCAAAAGCCAAGCCAGGAACACACAAAAAGGGTGTCAGGACATGGAAGGCGTTTCCTAAGATGCATCTAAATGTTCTCGTTGGACACAAGTCATAAAAAAAAGAAATATATTCATATTCACCGCAGACCAGATTTACCAGCCCCTCCCCCAACACAAACACATCTTACTGTACACACTCACTCAGACACACAGACACTAAAGGCTGCCAAATGTCAACTGAGATCTGGGGCAGTTTCCTCACAGGCATGGCACAGACGGCTATACACAGCCAGATGAGGTCCTGTATCCAGCAGAGCATGTGGTTACCACGGTGACCCTGGTCTCTCTCCATCGCCACCAATAAAAAAGACTGGAAAGCTGCAGAGGGGGGATTGTCTGGGAGGCAGTTAGTGGAATGTCATATGGTATTACCCCAAACAGAGAGAGAGTGTGTGTGTGTGTGTGTGTGTGTGTGTGTGTGTGTGTGTGTGTGTGTCGGACATTTAAAGGGTTTGAAAAGACCTTGGAGGTTGTCTAGATGCTCGGATGTGGTAGTAAAACACACACAAAAAGACAGGGTTGTTTAATGTCCGTTTATAGGCTGTTTTTACGTGGGTTTGATTTAGGTTTAGTAGCCATTAACTGCAGCCCACAGCGCCTGGGGCTTTATTGCACTGATGATTACACAGGCTCATTGACTTTCTTTTTAAGTTCAAGAGTGCATGCATTGAGTGAGATTAGATGCTATTTAAATGGACACATGTGGCCCTTACTACATTTACTTTGTGTCTCTCTTGACGGTTATTGCTGGTAATTTCCCTGCAACAAAGCACAAAATGTATAAATGTATAACACGGTGTATTAAAATATTGCTGTCAAAAGCAGTATTGCTTAATTTGGTGCAATTGTGTCCAATCAGTTTGTTCTATGTCTTAGAAAAATATGAAGTGCATACCAAGCTAGTATTCTCATTTTTCTCTGTTCAATAATTGGTCTTTTACCAGGTAGAAAGCTTTTTGGTTACCCACACTCAAGTACACTCTCTGTACAGTCCAAGATTAAAAAGAAAATTTGGATGAGCTTTCTTTCTCAATTTTCAAATTAAAGGAACATTTTGACACTTTGGGAAGTACACCTAATATTAGGATTGATTAAACTCTCATATCTGTCTGTGTGAGATGTTGTTATGGCCAGCAGACGGTAACCTTAGCTTAGCACACAGACTGGAAACAGGGGGAAACAGCTAACCTAGCTTTGTCTAAAGGTAGCAAAGTCTGTCTACCAGCATAGCACCACTAAAGCTCACTAAAGCCCCTTTCCCACTGGACAAAAAAACACTAACATCTGGCTTTTGTCTTTAGTGGGAAAGGTCACAATCAGCATTCACTCCTGGGACAAATTACTCTGCAGTAGTCGCGGGTATTTATTGGCTCCAGCTCCGATGGGTAGTGATGGAAACATGACACCCAGGTGGACACCAGAGATGTTCACAAGTCATTTTTTGGAAGTCAAAGGCGAGTCTCACGTCTCTGAGGGGCAAGTTCAAGTCAGATCTTGGGTCTTTGAGGGGCAAGTTCAAGTCAAGTCTCGGGTCTTTGAGGGGCAAGTTCAAGTCAAGTCTCAAGTTTTTTGCCACGAGTCGAGTCCAAGTCAAGTCTCAAGTCTCAAGTCTCTGGCCATCTGATCTGTCCCTAACACTGTATTGTTAAATCTTGTGAATTCAAAGCATGTCCTGTAGCTACAATCCATACAGTACAGTATCAAAATCAATTGTAGGAAATAGCTAAAGTAATACTAAACGTTTCTATCATGTATTTTTTTTTTCTGAAATTAAATGTGGGCACTGCAGCCAAGAGTGGATGTGAACTTGTGACGGGAAAAATATCATGTATGCTTTAATGGAGCTAGCTTAATTTTGTTACATCCAGAACTTACATTGGATCTCCAACTTAGGACATCGTATAGTCTGAGCTTCTGCTACTTAACACATCCCTCTAGCCCTCGGACCTGGTGATATATTAACCTAAGTCTGTCACATCATATGGATACAACTATAAAGATACAATTTGCCTGTTCCCAGCCTTTAGCACAACACTTTGCAATGGTTAGCTTGTAACCTGTGACGATATATGCCAAATTTAACGTCTCTTTCATATTAGCAAGTGACTGACCTATTTGAGATGCCTGATGAAGTTCGGCGTTGTTGAGGCGGCATCATTTATCTTGGTGCCACACACCTTGCATGTAGCTGTTCGCTTACTGCCACTGTTTACCAAGTTATTGAAAGCAAAACTAATGACAAAAGGCACAACTCCAGCCATCGTCAGTGCATTTTTTTTAAATGTGAGTGCGTGCACATAGGCATAGCGCGTGCGTTACGTTGCACATTATGGCAAAGGGCAGGGGACATGCAGCTCGTCATACGTTTTCCCCAACGTATATGCGCCAATAAAAGAAAATAGAAATACATGAATAATTTTAGATTTAAAAAGCAATAATTGCATGAAAAACGGTTGTTGACGAGTCTCGAAGCTCGAGTCCGAGTCAAGTCTGAAGTCTTTTGGGTCAAGTCGCAAGTCAAGTCTGAAGTCAGCTGTTTGTGCGACTTAAGTGCGACTCGAGTCCGAGTCTCAGACTCGAGTCCCCAGCTCTGGTGGACACGCTACTTTTGTTCTCCTTTTCAGCGATTTAATTCTTCACCAAGTTTGATAGAGAGACTGAATAAGTAACTGATGTAAAAACAACAACAAAAAAGTAATCACTGTTACATTTTCACAGGCTTTATGCTGCTTTCTTCTGTTTACTAATCCTGTTTTCAAGACGTCGAACACCAGACACACCAGAAAAAAACCAGAAAGGCATACTTGTCTACTTATAATGGGAAAGGAGTCTATCGCCTACTTTTACCGGGTTTAGGCAGAAGGCAGAAAATGTTGAGATTTGGTCTGAAATGAAGTATATAAATCCCCTTTTATGAAATGGTATGAAAGCAAAACTAATGACAAAAGTCACAACTCCAGCCATCGTCGGTGCATTTTTTTATGTGAGTGTGCGCACGTAGACATAGCACATGTGTTACGTTGCACATTATGGCTAAGGTCAGGGGACATGCAGCATCTGTATGTATTATACAGAATTGTGTCTTCTGTTTTATATGTATTCCATATCTTTATATCTTGTGTTGCTTATTAAACAAAAGTTATAATATAATATAAGTAATAATAAAATGACAAGAAAAACCAATGTTACAACATCAGATTTTGTGTTAGTTTTGATTAGCTGCTTGCACCAGAAGATGTTGTTATAAACCTGATGAAACCCTTTAATGCACATTTTAATATATTAAAACATTCTTTATTCAACAGTTAAATTCACACATCTGCTCTGTCCACTGTAAATAAGTCAATTAAACACAAATTACACCGAGTGGCCCTCTATCCACGTTACCTGATTTCGACTTGAAAGTGCACAAGACAGCACATTCAGTAGGCTATATTTTCTATTTAATAAACAACATTGATTATTTCCCTCTACATCATTCACTGCCTTCATTTGCAGCTGGTCTGTCAGCTGTAAATCATTGTGGGTTTAATTAAAACTTTTTCTTTGCTGTGTCAGTGTGTGTGTGTGTGTGTGTGTGTGTGTGTGTGTGTGTGTGTGTGTGTGTGTGTGTGTGTGTGTCCCTCCGTTACATGGAGGGAGTGGTGGGTGCTTGACCCTGAGTGACACTGGGATGTGGAGGGATAAGAATGCACAGATTAAAAAGAGGAAATGTAGTCAGGAAAAAGGGAGAAAGGAAGAGACAAAGGTGTGAATATAAAGGAAGAGGACATAGAGAGGAATTGGGAGGCAGCTTGCTGGTTGTAGTAAATCTCTTTCTGGCAGTGGAGAAAGGAGAGAGCCATGTCCAGATTTATGGCTGCCTGCTGGGTAATAAGAGAATGGATTGGATCCTTTTCAATTGCCCCCTTCACAGCGTTGTAGTGCCTGCAGCCTGTATAAGAGCAACCTCACTGCTGCTATGATGATCTACAGGTATATACTCTATGATCTGCTACAATATGCAGACCATTTCATCCAAGGTAATTTACAGTGGATACACTCTTGTCATATGTAGGTCAGTGGCTCCTGTCTGGTCCCCACAGACCCGGTTCTGCCAACTCTATCAGAGGATTGTCTGCTGTCATGGAGATAGAAATGGAGCTGGTTCTGTTTTTTTTTGAGAGAGAGACAGGCAGACTGACAGTTTTCAAGCATGTGCACGTGCAGAGAAGCACCTTTTGAGATGCAGGCAACACTAATAGGCTAGTTAAACAGTATAATGGCAACAGAGATAATAAGTCGCTTCCTCTTTCCTTCTTCCTGTTGATACCAGGCTGTTTTTCTTCCCCTCACTGTACAGCCTCATGGGCTAAAGCATAACACACAGAGATAGAAGTAGAGATGATATTGTCTGGATGTCTGCCCTGCCCTGTGTAACTCAAGGGAAAACTCACAGTGGTGATTAAGAATGTAGATATAATTTGCCTACAGCTGCAGCCTTGGGTTATTGTGATGGAAAGTATTTGTTACATTTATTAAAGTACTGTACTTACACCTGCATCATTTTTTGGCCACTTTTAAGTGGATATGGCAAACTTGTTAGCAAACAATTATCTAGCAGATACAGAGCAACAATAGAATTAATTTAGAGTTGTTTTTCTGGCCACCTGACAAGTGTAAAGCGTGATTTATGCTTCTGTGTTAAATCTACGCACGTAGGTACGTGGAGACACGGAACCTACACCGTAGCCTTACGTGCACCTCTCGAAAAATGTAACTACACATCGCTCGGCCGTGGCTTGGTAGGGTTGCATTTCCCGAGATGGTTAATTTTTTTTCTGCTACAGATTTCCCGCCGTGGTCAAAAAGCAGAGGGGAGACACTTTGTTTCTCTCAGTCCCTCTAGAGTCAGTACTCGCGCTAATCACTGTCACTCGCTCTACCACACGCTCACACACACACGCTCACACACACACACACACACACACACACACGCCTGCTGTTCTCTTAAAGCGATCGATGCACACACAAACGCACAAGTATAAACTTCAGGCCACTTACATAGGCTATGGTGAAAGTTCTGTGTGGAGCCTCCGCAGGACCATAAATCATTAGTCTATTCCTTCTCTTTTCAGCTCTGTTTTGGTCTCTACCAACTCTCGAGGGAAGTATCTGATTCTTTAGCTGCTAAATGCTCCACTACGTTCACCAGCTAGTCTCTAACTGGGTCTGGGTCTCGGAAACAACACTGCTGAGAGCTGTGAGGGTAAACCGAAACAGTAAAGTTGTAGGCGTGGAAAGCCAATGGTTTTTTATTATTATTGTTATGAATTCAAATTCAAATAAACTTGAAATCAAAAGGTGACTAATGCAACACAGGAATAAACTGTAGCTACAAATCCAAAAGTCCATTAAGCCTAAACCAGAACCTGCGCCGCATAATCAGACGTATGGTCCTGAAGTTGTTGAGAGTAGTGGTAGAATGTGAACATAACTTTTGTTTGTTTAGACAAAACTCCACAGGGCACCTTTAACTAAAGTTTTGAATGCAGGACTTTTACTTGTAATGTAGTATTTGTACACTGTGGTAAGATGAAGGATCTGAGTACTTCTCCTACCACTGTAAATTGATGTCATCCTGTTTTGAGTCGCAAATGGCTACCGCTCATCTAGTCAAGTGTGTGAATCTGTTTATGAATCTGGAATTAATTTTTAGTCAAAAAACAACAACACGACCTGCAGCTCTTTGGTTCTCCCATGTTGTTTCTCATCTGTTTTCAAGACTCTTTGGTTGTTGTTACTGCAAATATGATTGGTCTATGATAACATCACATGAAGGTTGAACCACCACAACCACCTTCTTCTAGGGCCCCTTTGTCAATACAAAATTACTTTCCCGCATGTTTAACCCATTACAGAATGATGTAAGGTATGTCCCAGTCGTATTATGTCAACCAGATCCTAAGAAATAGTTCTGACAGTTTGTAATTATGGTTAGGCTTTTGATGGGTGGGAACAAAGCCCCACGTTGACAGTGACCCTCAGGGCAGCCATTAGTTGGAGGTGACTTCACCTGGACTTCAATGGTTGGGTTTGTCTGGTGGTCTAAAAGGTTCTCCCAAAGGGAAATACCGATGTAACATTGTGAAAGCACTAGTGGTTTCAACAGACTATAGCACCGGTGTAGATGACATAGATACAAGCAGAATAAGTATCATAACACGGGGTCTGAGATTCCTCTGGCTCCTTGTGACTACATATAACACCGAGATCATAACAGCCCGTTGGCTACAAATTCTGTGGTAAAGTGAAAGCATGAATATGATGATCTATGTTTGGAGAAGAAAACTCACAAAGTTGTGTTGCATGATACAAATTTAATTATGAGGCAACACAGATAGCCAATTGGATTAGGAGCTATTGTCTAACATGTTGTTCTATTACAGTTAAAGGCCAGCATCACCCATGTGTGCTTCCAATACATCTTGTGCAGTCTGGTTTTGGGATTCCTCTCTACAGAACCAGTGGTTTGTGACACTGTTGACCTTTAGCAGGGTAGTTAAGTTAACGGAAGGCCTTGACCCCTCAGACAGCATTGTCACTCTTACTGCCTGCCTCGAGGCGAGGAGGGAGATATTATATACTGTTCTGCTGCACTCCTGCAGCAGGAGGAGGACAAACAAGAGAAGGAGAATAACAAGTCGAACAGCAAAGGGAACCAGGTTTAGCGTGCAAAGAACACTTTTTCTTCAAGTCAGTATCAATCAGTTGTGGTGATGCGTGCTCAGATCAGAGATAAACTTGACTTATTATAATGAGGCTCGTATGTGTCTTCACTCCCCCTTTGCTTTCCATAAAGTATTACTCTAAAGTGCCCTTTGGTCAAAAGGTTAGATAGCCTCGCAGATCAGTCTGGCATCTTGAGATAGAGAAAATTTGGAGCCGTTCGCCAAACGACCGACCAATCAGCGATGGTTTTGAGGCGGGTTTAGGTGTGACGCAACGAGAAGCGACTGTTAGTCTAAACGGCAAAAAACGGCACTGGAGGCTTTTCTCGGAGGAAAAGATGTTTTTGTGCTTCTCCCGACAAGAGTTTGATCTGATTGGTTGATTTGGCCCATCTATCACCAACATAGGTGGTGATAGACAGATGATTTATCCAATCAGCTAAGCAGTATTTTCGCCCTTTCCCAAAAGTTCTACAACGGAAAGTTCCCAGATGGATATGCCGAGCAAATGCGAAGCGATCCATCTGGCGGAGTCAGGGTAAAGGTTAGATGCTTTCCTGAAACTGACAAGCTATGATCGTCTTGGGGTGAGACTATAGGGCTGCGACTATCAATTTATCTGTCGATTATATTCTTAACTTATCTATTAGTTGTTTGGTCTGTAAAACACATTCGGTTTGCTGCCATAGAGGAGTGAAGAAACTTAAAAACACAGATTAATCGATTATCAGAATAGTAGGCGATTAATTTAATAGTTGACAACTAAGTGATTAATCGATTAATGTTGGCAGCGCTATAGGTGAGACCCAGCCTTTACTAACTAACTGTCAGGAGTCATAAACGATGCTGGGTTCCTCTTTACGACATGGTACCATTGCCTGAGGGACAACTTGTGTATATGTAATTTAAAGGGGTGGGGGACAGGGAGGTGGTGGGATATTCTCGGGTCTTAGGGGTTTATGGATGCTTGTCCTAATCAACCTTCTCCAACAGCTTCACTTTTATGAGCCGTCACTTCAGCTGACTGTCACGGCGCTCTGATGGTCATTGACCTCCAGCAGGTTAAATAATCGTGCTGCGTGAGGTATCTTAGAACAGGATTGTGTTTTTCTTCTAATCTCAAAGTGCAAGAGGTTAGATAATCTGAATACTCACGCAAGATGTGCTCTCCTTTTCTTACATTTTGAAACAAGTTGGATTTTCAAATAATCTTAAACCTACATTGTGTAATTTTTTTAGTTGATTCTTAGCAAAAAAAAACTTTGTTCTTTCACAAATATGCGCTCATTCATGTGTAATTACTTCCACCAACAGATCAAAGTATTCTCGTAAGCGTAGAATCTGCCATTCAGAATCATTCAGAATACATACGAGCGACTCGCTCAAATGACGGCAGCCATGTAGCGCCTCCATCTTTAAAATACATTAGCCAAAGAGGGACAAACCTCCGCATTTTGCCCCCCTTTAACACCTATTGGCACCATGACGAATGCAAGGGGGAGATTACTCGCCAGGGAAGTGAAAAAGATAATTAAAACGACAATGCTACAAGACCAAAGTTAATATTGGAGTGGCTAGAACAGCTGCGTATAAACGATGGAGAGCGCTAATTTCCGGTTCGGCCACCGTAGGAGGAAGGGATAGATTTTTTAGTTTTTCTCTCTCCATATGATTTAACTGTTTTGTACTACTTGTATTTGCATTTGTAATTTTGGGAAAGACCCTTATTTTACATGTGTGCACTAACTATGGGCCTTGAGGCGATTATCTTAGCATAGAGACTGGAAGTAGGAGGTAAAAGCTAACCTGGCTAATGCCCCGATCACACTGTGACGCGTCGCCCCGTAAAGAAAAGAGTTAAATATTTGTAACAACAAATGTTTTATGACGAAAAACAAAAGTTGAAAGGTTGAATATCCTGTAAACAATGCCTGTAGATTTCTGAGATCTCCTACTTTTAAGGTATTTAAAAAATGAATTGGACATCTTTCTTAAATCCTGAGACAGTCTTATTATTATTATTATTATTATTATTATTATTATTATTACAGAAAAACATTTATGAATTATCTTACCTCTTAATGTAATTCTTAATTTGCTTTTATCAGTATTTGTGGCTTGCGGACTTGCGGACCTTTCGCGCTTCACGCTAAAACCGCACAGTGCGTCCGTTTTCCATTGCAGATTTTAGTACCGCCTCAGTACCATGTAATGGAAGAGCGCCATTAGTGTCCACTGTCTGCTTCTAACCTATTGTATCTATACACTGGTTGTAATATTACACTACAACAACACCAGCCTCGTGAGAAGATAAAGTAGGCTTGCACACATACATCAACACACATATGCCTTCAGGGTATCCTGAGGCGACATGTAATGCTCTCAACCTGTCACCTGGGTTATGGATGTCTTACTGTGATTCTTGTTTGTTTTGTCCTCTCTCATAACTTACAGTATTAGTATGTGACAGGCTTCAGGTACACAGTTGCTGCACAATAACCTATTTCCGGATTGTCACTTTTGCTTTTAGTGCTTTGTCTCGTTTCTTTCTCAATTTCTCTCACACACACCTTTTCTTGCTCCTAAAGTGTCTATCTGTAGGTTTAAACACATTTCTCTTCTTGCCATTGTCTTCGTTGTCTCTTTCACTCTCTTGCCCCGTATCTGGGTGCTGTTGCCTCATCCTACAGACCCTGAAACTAAAAACATCCAAAGGGGAAACAATATATGATTACTTAAACCTCCTCAGTGTAATACACTGTATTTTTCGCTGGTTTTTAGCATGTTGTTTGTGTGCATCTGAGGAGAGATGGGGGTTGTGCTTTACGAGGTGAGGTGACAACATGGTTTTCTCACTTTGCTACAGATTAATTAGCCTTGAAGATCAAACAACCCCCCCCCCCCAAGAAACAATTAAGACACTCCCAATCTGTCTATTACTTTGTGCCATCTGATGACCAGCCCGCCAACAGACACCTTAGCGGGGGTACAAAGGTATCTCCCATGGGAATATTATCTCCATCTGCTTATTACTGTAATCAGAGGCACATGTTTACTGTAACAGTTTTATCAAAGGTGAGGTGTCCCACACTTAAATCAGCAGTACGCTTGCCCTAGAAGACAAACTAGAGATAGGAGCTATGAACAAAGTGGGATGAAATGCAAATTAAGATCGTATTGCTGTATAAGAAGCTCTGTGGATTCACACCGAGATGTCACATCTTAATGGGATTGTATCGGATCAGATTAATGAGATGAGATGAGATAAAACCATAGTAATGGCTATAAGCAGCCTCAGACTCAATGAAAAATAACCTAGAAATCATTAGAGAAAACAGACTTGGTAGATAGTGAAAGTAGATGATGAAACTATAAATAAAGTAATTCTATTTTTGAGTGGATTAGCTGCATCAATAATATGAGCCATTATCAACTGGACAATAACCCAAGCAAAGGTGCTAGCCAGTGTTGTCATTTCTTACATAATTTAACTGTAATACAAAGCTATACATTATTGGCTCTTCACCATCCCTTGGGTGAAAAATATAGGCCCACAAAACATACAGAAAAGTAAATCTTATGTAGTCCTATGCATCCAGACATACTGACACATCTTCTTCTATGAACCATTAGTGAATAGTTAAGACCTTTGTTCTAAACCATAGATGCACACAGACAATGTTTATTAGTTAGGTTACTAGGCTACTGAAGTTTTGTGTAACCTGTGGATACATTGCCACCTAGTGGTCAAAACAATGTTAGCACTAAGCAGTACAGCACAGTACAAAGTTCATCAAAATGAAACTGACTTTAGAGCATTAAGATTAAATATAGTCCGGCATAATCCTTAATAATACACGCATTTTAAACTGAAAGTTAGCCTGTTTATTTCATTCGAAGAAGACTGTCTTGTCTCTGTCGTTGCAGTCGTTGGTTTGATTTGGAACCAGATAGGAACCATCATCTGTTGCTTGTTTCCCCAGGTGTAGGCGGACGAGTTGCTGAAGGAGCAAATCAAAATGGCGAGCCAAGAGGAGTCTGTGAGGGAGTTCGTAGCTGTTACTGATGTGGATGAGGAGAGGGCCCGGTTTTTCCTGGAGTCCGCCGGCTGGAATTTGCAGGTATGTCTTTTCTGCGTTTTCCCGTTGAGTCGCAGCGTACTGCACGATAGGAAATCATAAGGAAACAGCGGTGACATGACATGTGATGAATATAGCTTGCGGGCTAACGTTAGCCTGTGTTGCCGGTAATTTGTGCAAGTCACCCTTTGACAATGGCCTGACCACTCTCTGTCACCAAAAAACACTGCTGTTTACAGCTAATTATCACGTACAGCCACTGTTACTAAAAGGTCCATTCCTGATGGCTCGTCACAGGGCGAGTTGCCGTTAACGTTACGCTTGTCTGCCCGTGAGTCCATTGAGCCTTGCTAGCTAGCGTTAGCCTGTAACGAGTTAACGTTAGATTGATGTTAGTTAACCTGGTAAAGACCATTGGTTAGCTTCTGAAGCTGCAGTATCAGTTTCCCCGTTGAAGTTTGTGGTTAGGAAAACGTAAACGAACGCCTATCCACTCTTATTTGTAGACCCACATAAAGAAAATGAAACTGAATGACTGTTGTGATTCGAGTTTTCTCACTCGGCTAGCGCTTCCACTATTGCGCGTTAATAGAGAAAGAGACAATACACCTAACAGCTGGGATACTCTGGTGCCACTATGGATTTCAGACGAAAAGACCTCAGATGTGGACCGACTCGAGTTATCTAGCTCTTAACTGGGATGTTGTCTGAAAAGTCATCAGTAACACATGACACTTAGTCACTTAGTTAGTTAGCTAGTTGCCGTCGATAACCTGCATGGCAGGGTTTCTTTGTGACATTATTTCGCCTCCTCCCAGCTTGCACTCGCCAGTTTCTTTGAGGATGGAGCCGATGACGACATAGTGACGCTTCCTCAACCTGAGGGAGGCTCCTCGGTGTCCCGGTCTGCTGGGCCAAGGTAATGTTTACACCCTGCTACTGTTTTTATTTAATACCAGAAATAGGAAAATGTATTGTCACACGTACAAACTGCAGTTCAATGTCCATAATTGGCTGTAATTCTACATAGCTGTGTTCACAGCAGCACACCTTAAAGACTCATTGTTCATCAATTTTAATTTAGTAATATACAATTGCTATATAGAGTGCAACAACCCTGCATTTTTCTTTGTCATCAGCACTCAGCCCAGAGTGACATCCTTCAGAGATCTGATGCATGAGGCAGAGGAGGAGAGTGATGAGGAGGAAGGCCAAAGGTAATTTTATTCCCAGTTTTGTCTGTTTAGCTATCTTTAGCGAATGTGTCACTCACTTTTACACATGTCAGATGAAAAAATAAGCCAATCTTAGACACCAGAGTTTTAAAGTTTGATACATTAGTAGTATAAAAAAAACAATACTTTTTCCTCTTTCAGTACCACGGCAAAATGGGGGAAAAAATGTCTGAGACACACAGCATGTATTATCAACCTGCACGCAGTGCTGGTACAGAAAAAGTCCCTTCTAGAAGGCGGAGCAGTACTTTACGAGTTGCACCTTGAAGTCCAATCGCTTTACCATTCGTTGTTTGTTTACATAACTCACTGGGAAACAAAATGTTGCCACACCAGTGACTTCAGGGAAGCAGGAGCATTTTCCAGTTCTCTTTTTCCATCATCTCCCCTCTGACTCTGAAAGTGGCCATGGTGTCTGGAAAAGTGCTGCTGCTACACTGTGAGGACAGGAGCTGCGGAGACGGCAGTTTTTTACGCTCCCTTCCACTCTCCTCCCAGCAAAGCAACAGCAGGGAGGAGGGAGACCCAGTGGCTGAAACGTTTACTTGTACGTTTAATATTGAGGACTTATTTCTTTGTGTGTTTTTCGATCTTCTCCTGCCAGGTAACTGACAGTAAGCAGAGTTTACGTGTTAATGCAGCACACATACCTGACGTGCACAATGAAATTATGACAGAAATCTTGACAAGACAATGGGCCTTTCCCATTTCCTAAATTTATACCTCCTCGACTACTCCATCCTCCGGCTTGTGACCCGCAAATCCGTCTCAGCGCACCATGTTTAAGGACGTCCCAATTCCTAAAATGCACATTGAGGAGTGAGGATTGAGCATCAAGGAGGCTCCTCCGAGGAGTTAAAATCGAGGATACACTGATGTATCCTCACAGAAAACTTTTTACCCGCTGCATGTAAACATAGAGGCGTGAGAGGGAGGGAGGAGAGGAGAGAGCGATCATATCCGTGGCTCCGTGGTTAACCCAACATTACGAATCAGGCCGGTCAGATCTTACAAATTATTATTCTGATTAATAGCAAGCTTAAATTGAGAGATGCTCGAGAAACAGCAATTTAACTTCATTAGGATTATTTCAGAATCTAAAGGTCTAGTTCTGTTCACTCTGTCAAGTTTATAACTACAGTTAGTTTTGCTGCTTAAATATCCGACGATATCAGCTGCAGAGGCAGTTCTGCGCACATGGAAACTTTTACAAACAGCATCTCTGATCATTAAAGTAAAAAAAAAAAACACTTACATTAATACAAAAGGCTACATAATTTAAAAAGCAACAGAGCCTGCAGAGACTGCCAGGGTCAATGCAAGTCTCTAAATCGGAGAAAATAGTTCATTCAGGTGGGTGGAAGGTGGTAGATGTTAAGCTTATTCGGATAAATAGCCGATCCACGCAGATAGTGTGTTTCTGTTCATATAATATATGCCTATCCTTTTATATTTGTATAGTTCTACAAAAAATTATAGTGTTTTACGCTAAATACATAGCCCCACATCATCACATACCATTCACCATACCTAGAGATTGGCATGGTTTTACTTTACAGTTAGCCTAATAGCTGGTTTGTTTTGCACTGAGCGATGATTATATGGAAAGTACCCCATGCCAATCTCTAGGTATGGTGAAGGGCATGTGATGATGTGGGGCTATTTTAAAGGCCAAGGGAACTTTATCAGGATGCATAGTATCCTGGATCCATGAAATAACTGGCCTTTAAAAATAAAAATCTGCCTATGGTATCTATGGGAATTTAACATAGGGGTGTACTTCCTTATGCCCCCTGTATTTTAAGGAAGAACATTTATTTATTTACGATACATTATTCATTCACAAAGACAATTGGTGTCCTTAAAGGTTGGATTTTTCCCCTTTTTTTTACTTAAGGCATTAAGATCAATTTCCAATATATTCTATTCCTCTTTTTAGTCAACTTTAACATGGGTTCATAAACTTATGAGCACCACTGTAGTTCCTGTTTTTAAACGACATAATTGGATATCATGATACGATTCCTTTTGAAAGACAAAACGTTATATTGAATTATCACCCAGCCCTTTGAGCACATTAAGGTAGTGACACTGTCATTCTGTGGGAAACACTGGATATCATACCAATACTTTATTAGACCCATCTCGCACAGTGTGAGATTTCAGTGAACTTTGTTGTTCGGTGTACTTTATTTTTTTTCATTGTTGCACCTTTTTGTTTGCAGGTTTACTGACATTGTGGAAGAATGACTTACTATCTTTTATTGACACCCTGGCAGGTTTTTTGCGGGGGGATCAGAGCGCAGTGGGCAGCAGATTGTTGGGCCTCCCAAGAAGAAGAGCCCCAATGAAGTGGTGGAGGATTTGTTCAAGGGGGCAAGGGAACATGGGGCTGTGCCCCTGGACCGGCCTGGGAGAGGGCCAGGAGAGCACAGCAAAGCCAAGGTACGGTCAAACTCAAAAGATGTTTCCCATTAATTTCCCGGACTGTGGCTGCCCGGTGTCTAATTTTCCACAGTTCAACATTGACCGAAAGGTGTTTGGTAACACTTTACTTGAAGGTATCTATATAAGAGTGACATGACGCTGTCATGACACATGAACCCTAACCTACTAACTAACTAACTTGTCATGACAAAAACCGAATGCGTTATGTCATAAACGTTTATGACTTGTTTATAATGTTTATGACATGTTCATGACAGTGTCGTCTCACTCTTATGTAGATACCGTCAAGTAAAGTGTAACCAAATATTTTTACACATCCCATAGTAACATCAAAATCTCTAATGTGTTTTGCGTTGTTGCTTCAGCAAAAGCATCTCTCACTCCCAGTCAGCTTTGTGGGCATGACTTTTTTTTTTTAGCCATGTCATCACCATTTATGTGTTTATGCAGGGTCCAACAATATAGGTCACCTGATGGCTTGGCCTGGGGCCAGTAAAAAGTTACGTCAGGCCAGTCAATACAATCAGCCTGTTGCCTGTGCTTGAAAAAGTACAAACAATCATTTCATTGAAATACTTTTCAAGACATTGCTTCACATTTAAGTTCATATGTCTGCTCTACTTAACTAGACTTCGCTCTGCTCCGAAGGTGTCTTTCTCAATTTTAGCGGCGGCTGGTTTGACCTGTAAAGCGTCTTTTTGCCTGTCTGTGCTTCACGGGTGGTCCAGAGGAATTGTGAGGGAATTATATATATATATATATATATATATAGTTATTTATTTCAGGATCAATAAAATGGCTTACAGTAGTTTAGTGTTAGCTTTTCCTGCCTCTTATTGCTGACCGTGTCGGGAAGCTCAGGCGGATGGGAGGGGGATTTGTTATTGCTCAAACAGGTGGGTCAGCAGTTCCATCAGCTTCTTTTTGTGTTAGTAATTTGTCGTCCTATTGGTGAGTCTGTTGTCTCTAATTAGTTTTTACTGTCTCCTCTCACCACTTAGGCCTTCATCGGCGGAGGCTACAAGCTAGGCGCTGCTCCTGAGGAGCAGTCAGCCTATGTGGCCGGAGAGAAGCGTGGCTCCAAAAGCCAGCAGGATGTGAGTACAGATCCTGAAGGATCCTCCTTTTTTATTTAATTTTTTTTGGGACTTCTTGCTTTGTTTCTGGCATCATTGGTACTAGTCAATAGAGCTGAAGATCTTTGCCTGTACCCAAAGGGATCCGATGGGTTCGGTCTTAATTTCTGTCATTTTACACGGGCTCAGGCTTGCGCTCCAGGTTGCGCAATAAATGACGGTCCGGTGATACGTTTCGATTAGCGTGAAAATGGATGCTGAGGAGGTGAAACGGAGTCTGGCCTCTGGAGGACTTTTTTTATTTCTTTATTCCAACTTCCAAGTGGCCTATAGCCTACATTAGTCATGAATAAATAATGTTAACAAATGCATAAATTACTCATTCTTGGCAAAAGAGCTGTGTGCGTGCGCACATTTGAATAATGTCAGAATGTAAACGGGTTTGGGCTTTTAAAAAGCTGTCAATCAAATTGTACTGCTCTGGCCAAATTCTGTCGGGCTCGGGCCAATCAGTTGTCCGCTCCTCACTTCACGGTTAATGGTCGTTTAACGAGAGTCGGCTATTGGTAAAAATAAAAACTAAAAAATCTAAATTAGCATCCCTAAAGGCCGGGACACATCAGGCCGATTATCGGCCGTGGGACAGTCTGGCGAGGTCAGTGACTCAAATCTGTTCGGTGTGTCCCGTGCCGTCGTCCGTCCGGGGGGCTGTCGGCGTTCATTTTGCCCGACCTGACGTATTCGATCGGCGGCAGGGCAGTCGGGACTCAGCCGGAAATGACGAGCGGAATGAGGTGACTACGGTCTCTCAAAATCTGATGAAAATCTTCTAAACTGACCTTTGTTGATCTGAAATGAAGACAGATTCAGCAACTCCATGGCCTATTTCTCACTTAAAATGTTCTCAGAAACATGTTTCAGTGAACTATTTTAGTACAATATGAGATCGTATTCTGAACGGCCGCCATGACAGTCTGGCTCTGAATTTCCGGAGAAAACAAACCCACGTGACGCGTTCGTCCAATCAGCTGCCGGTTTTCATTTCTTGGGCAACAACACAGAGTAGTGCCGCCTGCTGTTATAGAGATGTATTACGTCTCGTCTGTTCTGTGGCAGTTTTTTGGACCTCGGGGACGCGACCGATCATATCGACGGGGTTTTCTGTCAACGGTCGCCCGTCGGCTATATGTGTCTACACCATAATATATACAACATGTTTTTTTGCATTTATCTTAATCAATGACCCCTGAACAACAGAACTTTTTTTTTTAACGTCTGTCCATACGTCAGGTTTTCTAGTAGTAAGCCTTTAAGACCTTTCAGTCTACAGAGCAGGACACGCTAACTGGATCGGCTTGTATTAAGTGGAAGTACATCAATTTATGCCTTATTAGATGGCGCCGCATATGGCGACTCGGTGTGTTTGTGCATGTTGCTTTAATGTGACCTGTACCTACGATACCAAGACACATCCCTCGTGTGTGTAAACATACTTGGCAATAAAGCTTTTCTGATTCGGATTTTACAAAAATATTAAGTTCCAGGCTACATAAAGCTGGCAACTTACAAAATCACGCAGTGTACGGGCAGCAATATTTTTTTCCCCACTATGGCCACACCAAGACCCACCCTTCCATAGCTGCTATTGGCCAGGCGTCCATGCTTACGCAAGGTAACGTAACCTGATTTGTTCAAGTCCTGTCCCCTGGACAATCAGCTGTCCTAACCTTAGCCACTCGAGGTCAAATGCCTAACCCCAACCAATCGACCACTATGGCCACGCCAAGTGGGTCTTGGCGTGGCCATAGTGGGATTCTTAATGTTGCGTACGGCAGCGGTTCGGCATGTACCGGAAGTGTCGAGGGCAGTGAACAAGTGTGAGGCTGTGGCTATTTCTTTGTAATGCTAAGTATCAGTACCGACTATGGGTTGCACAATATTGACAAAATGTGATATTGCGATATCGATAATGAATATTGCGATATCGATATTAATTTCGATATTTTTTAAACATCTGTAAAATTACAAAAATCATGGGAAACTGATCAAAATAGATTCATAACAAATAACACAAGGTTTATTTCAACTATCTGTCATATGGACTGGTCCAACATGAATAAATAAATAAGGACCATGTCTACAGAACAGGACATGTTTTACTGGTGGTACAGTATAAAATAAATAAAGACAACGGACACAACTTTTCTTTTGCTTCTCTGATTCATTCCGTTTTGTTGTCTCTATTTCTTCACTTACACTGTCACTCTGTCGGAATATGCACACACGTGGTACGCTCCGTAGGGTTTGTCACGTAGTGGACCCGTGCGCTAACATGTGCAAGCGGCACGGTAACTGGCCAATGAAATGATGATCATTATAGCGTTTCAAGCGGCCTCTAAATCAAACACAACTTAGCCACACAGCCAACGGACGGGACGCAGCGCTCCACAAAATAAACAAAATATTGCATACTTGTTGCGACACTTTCGATATAATATTGCGCAACATGATATTGAGTCGATATATCATACACCCCTACGGACCCAGGACGAAAAGATTTATTAATGTGTGTGTGTGTGTGTGTGTGTGTGTGTGTGTGTGTGTGTGTGTGTGTGTGTGTGTGTGTGTGTGTGTGTGTGTGTTAGGTACACGTGGTGCTGAAGCTGTGGAAGACGGGGTTCAGTCTGGATAATGGTGAGCTCAGAAACTACAACGATCCTGGAAATGCCAACTTCCTTGAGGCAATCAGAAGGGGGTGAGAATAGTCTGTTAACTTACTCAGAGTTACATATAGCTTTGTAATACGTCCATACACTGTACTTAATGTTTTAAATGTAAATCTGTATAGCGGCGTTGAGAGCTAAATTTCCAGACCTGTTAATTGTCACCTTGCAGGGAGATTCCCCTCGAGCTGAGGCAGCGTTCTCGAGGGGGCCAGGTCAACCTAGACATGGAGGACCACAGGGACGAGGACTTCTCCAAACCCAAGGTGGCCTTCAGGGCCTTTGGAGGGGAAGGACAGAAGTTGGGAAGGTGAGATTGATGCGGAGTCTTGTTGTTTTATTTAACATGTTTTCTGTATCGTTTCTCCTCAGCGACATGTTACCGATCAAAAACCAGCAACTGAATTCAATGCAAGGTCTAACTGAAGGCTGGTAAACCTTCTTCCTTGTTCTACATGGGAATTCATGATTACATTAGATAGACTTGATCCCAAATTGGGAAATGTCAGTGCTACAGCAGTGAAATATAAGACACCTATCAGCACACATACAGAAAATACAAGAAATAGGGCGCATGGGTAGCTCACCTGGTAGAGCGCACGCCCATATATAGAGGTTTACTCCTCGACGCAGCGGCCGCGAGTTTGACTCTGACCTGCAGCCCTTTGCTGTATGTCGCTCCCCCTCTCTCCCCCTTCATGTCTATACAAATAAACGCCTAAAATGCCCAAAAGATAATCTTAAAAAAAGAATATACAATAAATAGGATAGAATACAAGAACAACTATTCAAAAATGAAAATAGTCTGGGTATTGACTTTGTGCCTGGGCTCTTGTACCTGTAGCTAAAACTGTCAATACTGTTGCTACAGTAGTGAGAAAGCTTACCGTTTCATAATGGCCAAGTGTCAATTTTTAGCATTAAATTAATGAAATGTAATTGTTTAATCAAGTTTTTTTTTTTTTGGTTGTGGTCAAAAATCCTTGATTATGCGGCACGTTTTCTTAAAAATTGCAATGGAATATGCGGGATATTTATGCAATTTTATGGAATGAAATTGTGGGAACTTGCAAAAACTGCGTTTTGATGAAAAAAGAAAAAAAAAAGTGATTCCCCAAACACCCTGCTTTTCGATGATGTTCAGGTCACTTGATTATGTTCCCATGGCAACAGGGGAAAATGGCTGCTCTTGTGTGAAGTAAACGCAACATTTTTCAACTTTCTACTAAGATATATGTGACTTTTTTGCAACGAAAATGCGGGGATTATGAAATCATGCAAGCCACGCATATTTTGCGCGGAAATCGGCAAGTTATGCGGCGTATTTGGAAAAAAATGCGGCCCCCGCATAAATATGCGGACTTTGGCTGATTATGCATTGAATTATGCGATTGCATAATTGCGTTTTTCTGGAGGGACTGATAAGTTATTTTGACACTTATTGGGAACGGTAGGCTAGATGGAGCTGGTTACCTTTAGGATCTGTGCTAAGCTAGGCTAGCGGTGGGACCGGCAGACAGAGTTACGACACACACGGAGATGAGAAGGGTATGTATGGACTTATCTAACTCTGGGGGATACGGTGATTAAGCTAAAGTCCCAATAAGTCGGCGTGTTCCTTTTTAAAGGCAGAGAAAGTTGCATACTTATGAAGCTAAACAAACCTCAAACGATTAATTGGTAGTAAATGGTTGAAATGAGAAGAAAAAGAACCAAACTGGAGGAGTAAAACAATCCTGCTGGTAGAGGAGGAAATCTGATAAATCAAGTGCAGACGATGAAGAGACATGTCATTGCAAAAAAAAATCTGTGCCAGCTTTACTCTTGTTCTTTGGACCCTTGATGCCAAAAAAGTGGTGTAACATCCTGGCAAATAGGGTAAAACTACCCTTTATTGAATTTTGCAGATCATCTCAGTACTATAACTGCCTCAGTATAGTATGACCACAATTTGACAATGTATGGATACAGTGTAAATTATCATCCGTTTTCATCCTGCCCCAGTGCCACCCCAGAGTTGGTTTCCGCTCCGGCCAGCTCCCAGCAAGACCAGGCAGCAAGTGAGGCCCAAGCCAGCACCTCTGTGTCCCTCGACTCCTCCCAGCCGGTCACCAACATTCAAATCCGACTGGCTGATGGGAGCAGGCTGGTCCAAAGGTTCAACCATACCCACAGGTAAATGATGAGCTCTTTTCAATTTGAAAGTAGCATGCACACAAACCTCTATTAGACGGCTGCAGTTATCTTAAGTTTCTGCAGGTCTGTATACATGTTTACTGGCCTAATTAAGACCGTAGACCTACATGTGTTTAGACTGAAAACTACGTGTTTCACAGTTATTGAATCTAAAAGGCCTCATAGATGTGTACCTGGTGAGAGACCAAGTTAAATTCACCGAGCTGTGTGAGCCTCCGGATGATTTTATGAACCCAGACACAATGTTTTTTTTTTTTTTTTTTGAATATTATTTTATCTTTAGGCCTTTATTTATATGGGACAGCTGACAACATGAAAGGGGAGGGAGAGGGGGGGGGAATGACATACAGCAAAGGGCCGCAGGGCAGAGTCGAACCTGCAGCCGCTGCGTTGAAGAGTAAACCTCTATATATGGGCGCCTGCTTTACCGGGTGAGCTACCCAGGCGCCCTATGTTTTGGTTTTCTGATGTATCTGGGATGTTCATAATAGAGTGGGTATCGGGCCGCATTTTTCTGTCCGAGCCCGGCCCGCGTCCGACAGAGAAGTAACCGGACCTGTCCCGAGCCCGACAGGCATTAAGATATTTATGTCCGAGCCCGACACAGTTAAAATCTCATTTTTTTTTCTCATACTAATGATACATGTACGCTTGTTTGTGTGGAAAGCCCGCTTTTATTAAGCAACTGTAGGAAGGCATTTGGAAATGTCAACAGATGAGCACATCAGCGCACACAGGGCAACAAGCGCACGTTAACACAGGCACGCACCTACATAATAAGCTGTTGTAAATTTGAAATGTTCAATGCCTTATGGCGCTGATGTGACCGAGCCCAACCCGAACATCATTTCTAAATATCTGTCCGAACCCGGCCCGGCCCGTTGGGTAACGCTGGGTCCCGGCGGGCTTGGTTCGGCTATCCATCCTCTAGTTCACAACAGGTACAAAGCAGCAACAGTGGTTATTTTGGTCATGGGCGATATAAAAAAAATAAAAAAAAGTTATTGGTGCCTACAGCTCGGTTTGAGATGTAGAATTAGACCAGCTAGTTCAATGCCCGTTCGGAATGGGCCTGCTTGGAATGGGCCGATTTGGTCCTTGGCCGGTGGTTTTGCTGCTTGTAGCTTTCTTCAGAACCATTGTACCCCAAAATGACTTACAGAAGGACCCCAAAGAACTTAATATGCAACACCACTGTATAGCCTACTACTGACTTACTGTGTACTCCTACACCTAAGCAATTCCCTCCGAAGATACGCCCCAAGAAAACTGTCCGCCTCTCCGGCAAACAATTAGCATTTCTCTGTGGAATCAACTCTAGGAGTAGCAGCACTGTGAAATGTTCCTCATTCCAAATCTGTTTTCCTGAGCTCTATGGACACGCCCACCTTTAGCTGCTGCCGGTCTCTTATAGCCAGTAGGGGGTGCCACAGCAGATGGTCCCGTGGGCCAGAGTTTGACTGTCTTTTTTTTTTGGGGGGTAAATGCGCAGTTTGGAATTAGGCTCAGCCAACAGCTGCCTTAGCTAGATTCTTTACAGTCTTTGCAATTTGTTTAAACATTAATACAGCGCTATTATGTGCGGTTTCTCGTTTTATAAAAGTCTGGTTCAGTTGAGCATGTAGCAGCATTTAAACCCCAGAAAGTTGAAGTTTAGCATTAGATGCTAATTGACAACACAACATCCCCATAGTGGGGTCACCTACATTGAAACACAAAATAAGGGATCATAGAGCGAGCATGACGCAAAGGTACTTTGTGAGGTGAAAGGGACAGGTTCATGCCATTGTTCTAAAACAACGGGACTATAGTTATTGTATTTTGGCCCCCAGTTGCAGCAGAGGCCGTGACACACATTTCAAGGAGGCATTGATGGTACTTTAAAACCTTTTAGTGCCTGATTTTTACAATTTACTAGGGCTGTGCTCAATTGAAGAAATTCTTAGTCGACTAACACTCATTCAATTGTATCGACTAATCGATTAGTTGATTCAATCGACAGATCTGTAAATCTGAGTTTCTTCGCAAAGAGTCATGCAAAAGCACCACTTTAATTCTTGTGTTTACCAGAGATGTGCTCGTACGTTTCTTGGAAATAAGTCATTCAGCATGAAAAAAAGCATAAAACATGACTAATCAACTAAAGAAATCTTAAGTTGACTAAGACCAAAACGACCAATTAGTCGACTAATCAACTAAGAGGGAGCAGCCCTACAATTTACGGCAAAAGTCAAACTCGTCTGAATCAGAAGTCAAATACGATTTAGATTCAGTGTGACTTAAACTTTCTGAGGATATTATATATGTCCATTGCAAATAAATGTCCATAAATCAGTGGATAACATGTTTAATACTTTAATACTACAATCTCCAAGTTATTAATTTTTTTGGATCAGTTAATGTTGACCACATTTCATCCAGTCGCACACTAGGGCTGAGCAATATATTCATATTATATCTATCGTGAGGCTAGATATCGACTTAGATTTTGGATATCGTAATATGAAGTGTTGTCTTTTCCTGGTTTTAAAGGCTACATTACAGTAAAGTAATGTCATTTTCTAAACTTACCAGACTGTTCTAGCTGTTCTCTGTTTTCCTTTACCAATTTAAAGGTCCCATGGCATGAAAATTTCACTTAATGAGGTTTTTTAACATTGATATGAGTTCCCTCAGCTTGCCTATGGTCCCCCCAGTGGCTAGAAATGGATAAGGAGCAAGGTTACCTCCCCAGAGAGAGAGAGAGAGAGAGAGAGAGAGAGAGAGAGAGAGAGAGAGAGAGAGAGAGAGAGAGAGAGAGAGAGAGAGAGAGAGAGAGAGAGAGAGAGAGAGAGAGAGAGAGAGAGAGAGAGAGAGAGAGAGAGAGAGAGAGAGAGAGAGAGAGAGAGAGAGAGAGAGACTTTCAAACAAGCAAAGTGGCAGTTGGTCAAGGCAACACCTCCACCTTGCCCCTCCTCCTCAATAGCATTTAAAGCTACAGACACAGAAATTGTGATATTAGAATTTCTCCATATCGTCCAGCTCAATCACACACAAACATAATGAAAGCCGATATTTCCTGTTGCTGTGTCCTTCAGGGTGTCTGACCTGCGCCAATTTGTGGTGGGGGCCCGGCCTGCCATGGCTGCCAGAGAGTTTGTCCTCATGACTACCTTCCCCAACAAGGAGCTGTCGGACGAGAGCCAGACGCTGGAGCAGGCCAACCTCCTCAACGCCGTCATCGTCCAGCGGCTAAA
The DNA here is from genome assembly GCF_004354835.1 of Perca flavescens. Taxonomy (NCBI): domain Eukaryota; kingdom Metazoa; phylum Chordata; class Actinopteri; order Perciformes; family Percidae; genus Perca; species Perca flavescens. The sequence continues at coordinate 31,700,363 of NC_041337.1, forward strand.
TTAAGGGGGGAGAGTGGTTAACCAGCCTTCCCCGTGGCGTGGCTGAGCAACTGCAGCCCTGTGAAACCTGCTGCCTCTTCCGAGGGAGGAGAAAACACAGACTTATGTATGGACTTCTAATTTCTGATTTTTGTTTTTCTAAATTGAAACATAACATTCTGCTCCACAGACCCCCCCCCCCCCCACTCTCAACCTCCTCCCCCCCTCTGTGGTCTCTGAAGGGCGCTAATGAGGGGGAAACTAAAGGCTTATAAATGCTGTTTAACTGTGGTTTTGATGGGGGAAGTGTTTACCTGACAGCAGTAGATGGTTTAACCCCCACAACACAGCAGCAGTCTAGCTTTCTGCAGAGCAGCTTGGTTGCACAGATGTTCTTAAACTTGCTCCCTACTTTTCCTCTTTTATTAACCTTTATTCAGCTCTTCAGCTTTGTTTACCATCAGGTGCTGGGGCCTCACTAGAACCATGTAGCGGCACACTCCCAGTTTGTTTGTCTTAACAGCACAAACTAGAACCACATAAGGAATACTAGTCTTACTAAGGTAAAAGTACACATTTGATAATGCGGTTGTGTACACGGAGAGAGAAGTGTACTAGTTTAAGAAAACACTGAGGGGATTTTTCTCTGACCAACCTATACCAGTAGCCTTATCCTCCTTTTCACCTCAAGAACCAACCCTGTCCCTTTGTCCAAATGAAGATGGAATTATTTTTTTAAACTTGCCTTTTCCCCCCCACCCTCTACCTTCTTTTCTTTTACAGACTGTAGGATTGTCCCAGTTAGACAGTGGCATTTTGATATTGTGTAACATGAAAACCGTTACACATGGCTTTATTGTTTAACCAACGGTTGAGCAAAAGGACTTTATAGATTGTAAACACTGGCTTGTAAAAGTGAAAGTTGAATTCCTATGACACACTGACATATTTTATGCATCCTGGGGCAACACAGAAATATGTTTGGACATCTGGTAAAATAAATCCATTTTAAGGTTGATGTATAAAGAACTTAATGTCTTGTGCTGTTATTTTATGTAGGAAAAGGAATGTTGAGCTGAGAAAAATGAATTCTAGTGACTATGTCAACTTCTTGGATTGATTTCTAAAAGATAGGTAGGTACGTAGATAGATATAGTTCTGTGCAAAAGTCTTAGGCAGGTGTGGAAAAAATGCTATAAACTAAGAATGCTTTCAAAAATTATGCAAAATGCAAAGTGAGCGACCAAAAAAACATCTAAATCACATCAATATTTGGTGTTACTATCCTTTGCCTTCAAACCAGCAGAAATTCTTATAGGTACACTTGGAAAAAGTCAGGGAACGTTGAGGATCGTAGACGCAGTGGTCTTCATGGAAGAGTTGCAGCCAAAAAGCCATACCTCCGACATGGAAACAAGGCCAAGCGACTCAGCTATGCACGAAAACGTAGGTGCAGAAAAATGGCAGCAGGTGCTCTGGACTGATGAGTCAAAATTTGAAATATTTGGCTGTAGCAAAAGGCAAGTTGTTCGCCGAAGGGCTCTAGAGCGGTACAATAATGAGTGTCTGCAGGTAAACAGTGAAGCATGGTGGAGGTTCCTTGCAAGTTTGGGGCTGCATTTCTGCAAATGGAGTTGGAGATTTGGTCAGGATTAATGGTATCTCAATGCTGAGAAATACAGGCAGATACTTATCCATCACGAAGTACCGTCAGGGAGGCGTATGATTGGCCCCAAATTTATTCTGCAGCAGGACAACATCCCCCAAAACACAGCCAAGGTCATTAAGAACTATCTTCAGTGTAAAGAAGAACAAGAAGTCCTGGAAGTGATGGCATGGCCTAGGGCTGGGCTATATGGAGAAAATCTGATATCATGATATTCTTGACCAAATATCGACATCGATATTGCGACTATATTCTAGGGTTGACAATTGGTGCTTTAACAAAATATTTTCACACTTAGATTTTAGATAAATAATCATCAGTAATGTGGACATAATGTCTGAGTGGGGAAAAAGGCAAATAACAGCTAGAACAGTCTGGTAAGTTCAGAAAAGTACATCACTTTACTGTAATACAGCCTTTAAAACCAGGAAAAGACAACAATTATGTCATATCACGATATTACAATATCCAAAATCTAAGACGATATCTAGTCTCATATCACGATATCGATATATCGAAAGAATTGATGCTGTCTTGAAGGCAAAGGGTGGTCACACCAAATATTGATTGGATTTAGATTTCTCTACTGTTCATTCACTGCATTTTGTTAATCGATGAAAATAAACTAATAACACTTCCATTTTTGAAAGCATTCGGAGTTTACAGCATTTTTTCATACCTGCCTAAAACTTTTGCACAGTACTGACTGAAATACTAAAAATGTCTTGGTGTCAGTATTTCAGTCAGAACACCTTGATCGTTATTCAGTGCATTTACATGAGCTACACCAATCGGAAATTATAAATAAAGGTATTTTCACCGTGAATTGGTGCATAAAAGTGTATCAGAATTCAGGAAAAGAAGTCTTTGATGCTCAGAAATTTTCCTGGGGGAGGACACCCAGACCCCCCACTATGATATGTCCCCCCCCAAGTTCAAATTATTTCAACTTTGACCTCGTTGCCGCTGACTTTTCAACGATTTCCAGAATGTTAATCTGTGCTCACTTTGCCTCTGCTCTGCGCCTTACCTCGCGGTTTTACAGCAGATCATGTGTAGGCGGCTTTAGTGAGTCATTTGCGGCGGGGGGGGGAGAGGGGGTTTCTTCCACTCAACGGATTTACAAATTTCATTTTGGCATCAGCTCTGAGTAACGATTGAACAGAAGAGTCCTGGTGTAAAAAGAAAGGAAAAAATCAGGATGAAAACAAGAAACGCAACGTAACAACAGGCCTTGAGGACCAAACACAAACTGGGGCAGATTCCTGTGAGAGCAACATGAATCCTACTCTTGTTGAGTTGATGTCCAAGTTAAAACCTCAACGCTCTGAGATACTGAGCCGTCTGGATGGCACTGACATTCGTTTGGAAAACGTAACTACTCAAGGATCAACGATGAAGTAATTGGATGCACCAAACCAAGTACTTGAGAAACAACAGCAGCACATGGACGACAGTGTAGTGGCAGCATCATCTTGGATCCTAATCGGAAACCTTTGTTGCATTACATCCCTTTCTTTGCCCATGTGTCCTATCCAAAGACAAGCCATCGTCAACCGGCGGCCCCGGGGCCACATCCGCCCGCCAAAGCTTTCAGTCTGGCCCGCGCCATAATCATGAATTCAGAAAATGTGAAGAGGAAAAAATGCATGTCAAGCATTTACATGCTTTAAATTTGCTAAAAATTGACATACTTAGCTGGTATGCTAAGCCCACAAAGTCCTAGAAACGCCCCTGGCTCAGATGAACTGACGCTAGGCTCGTTACTAAAAGTAGGCTACAACAAAAAGTCAATACTTACCAATGCACTCATCTGTCTGCAGCCATAAACATGTAGGAAGCGATATTTCAATCTGCTCGGTCTGCACAGTCCACTCTTGTCCACCGCGCTGTTTTACGCAAACACTGCTCTACTCTGCAAATAGCGAATTTTAAAAAAAAACAAGCTGAAACGAAAGCTGTTGGTTTGTAGCAACTGTGTATCTTAGTTTGCCACCAATCTTGAAATTTTCACAAATTCTTGTAAACTAATCTGCTGGCTGAACGAACCGTCCTCTCCGCTGGAGCGGTAAACCTATAGATGTATTATAAGACCAAAACAGATGCATGCGGCTACTTAATATGCATGTGAATGGCACGATCATTAAATTCAAGTTCTTTTTGGTTGTATTATTTTGCAACAGCATCGTTTCATTGCATATGAGGCATACAAGACGAATGCGTAGCCTGCTTATCAGTCCATTCATCATTTAAGGCGCACTATGAGTTCCTGCATGATGTCACTTCTGTTGACGTTCCAAGTAAATTCCAAACAAACAGAGCAAGCTAGCCCCGTATTTCCGTAACTGTCGTGACTAACTGACTCACGGCCCAGACGCACCAACCAGACTGTCGACCCTCGGCAGAAAAGCCAGTCGGACTGATCAGTCTCCTCGAGTTGGTCCAAAAAGTGCCTCGGAACGCACCAAAGCGACGAGACGTAAAACGTCTCCATAACAGCAGGCGGCGCTAATCTGTATTGTCGCCCAAAAATGAAAACCGGCAGCTGATTAGACAAACGCGTCACGTGGGTCTGGTTTCTCCGGAAATTCAAAGACAGACCGTCATGACGGCTCGTTCAGAATACGATCTCATATTGTTCTAAAATAGTTCACCGAAACGTGTTTCTGAAAACATTTTAAGCGAGAAATAGGCTGTGCAGTTGCTGAATCTGTCTTCATTTCAGATCAACAAAGGTCAGTTTAAAAGATTAGCTGGAACGTGGTTTGTTGTATTTTGGTGCACAGCCTGTGCTCCCTAGTGTTTGTTTGACGTTTATGACCCCTGTGTTGTCTCCCGAGACCGGGCTTTTTCACGGTGTATTCAGGGGCCGGGCAGCTAGCGGATCAAGGAGAGATGCCTCCGATTTGAGACAAAAATGAAATTGCGCTGAAACCATGCAGGAACTCATAGAGCACCTTTAAAACTTGGGTTTCCCAAATCAACGTTTCGCTCCAGGCTCTTTGACAGTGACATGTTTACCTGACAACGGGCCTTTCTTTCTGCAAAGCATTTTCCACCAATCAGGACACTGCATACTACAACAACGTTTCCGTAATCACAGACTTTAACCATCGCTCCTCAGTGAACTGCCTCCTAGTCGGAGATCATTTTCTAGTTAAAGAGACAGTTATCATTAGGAGTTTCCATGTTTTTTAGAAGTTTGCTCACAGTAATATACATGTAATAAATATAGCATTAATTCAGTTAAAAAGTGAAAATATCGAACAAGAAAAGGAGTATTAGGTATAAATAAATGTTATGTTCTTTATTTGAAAGTCCGGCCCCCGGAGTGTCTGCTTAGAAAGATTCTGGCCCTTGGAAAAATGTAGACTAAAAAAATAAGTCCATTGTTCTATCACACTCTTTTGTTGACACACAGTTGCATAGTTGCAGCACATGTATACTTTGTGAGTGATTGTGGTATTTTTGTTTTACCAACATGTATTTTTGTGGCCTTGCATGCCCACGTGGACACTCCATGGCATGCACTTAGAGCCAATTATCTGTTCTTGTGATCTCAGCATAACACCCCCAAAAACTATTGAGTTGAAATTTGATGAGTCATGAAGAATTTTAGAAAATCAAAAGCTTAAAGCTACATTGTGTAAGAATTTCTAGCGGTGAAATTGTTTATGACAACCAACTGAATATTACTTTCTAGCCCCTCCAATTCCGAGCGCGTTTTAACTCCTACGTCGGTCGTATGCCAAGATTAACATGGCTTCCAGTATGACTTTGACCGTTCTGTATATTGTACGAGATTAATAGTGTAAGGCAATGTTTACAGTGTAGGCTACATATTTTTCTCCGTGAGCGGAGTCAGAGATCAGTTGATGCGATGGAGGGGCGAGGGAAATAAGGTAAAGAAAAACCAAAAGACAGAGTCGGTGGCAGTGGATTGGTGAGACCGCCTAGGCAAAGAAAAACTAAAGAGACACTCTCCAAAGATGACGAGGCAACTCCGTAACGTGTCCTCGAGAATAGGTGTGATCCTCCATCTTCAACAGGCTTTCAAATCTGCTGGCAGTCGCGAGTAATCTCCCGGCTGGCATTCGTCACCGTGCCACTGAGTGTAAAAGTGCGAAAGGCGGAGGTATGTCCCTCTTTGGCTAATGTATTTTAAATGTCCCATGGCATGAAAATTTCACTTTATTAGTTTTTTTAACATTAATATGTGTTCCCCCAGCCTGCCTATGGTCCCCCAGTGGCTAGAAATAGTGATAGGTGTAAACCGAGCCCTGGGTATCCTGCTCTGCCTTTGAGAAAATGAAAGCTCAGATGGGCCAATCAGGAATCTTGCTCCTTATGAGGTCATAAGGAGCAAGGTTACCTCCCCTTTCTCTGCTTTGCCTGCCCAGAGAATTTGGCCCCCTCATGAGAGAGAGACATCATGGCTTTCAAACAAGCAAAGTGGCAGTTGGTCAAGGCCACACCCCCACCCTCCACCCCCCCTCCCCCGGGACTGGCTCTAGTGGCTGTAATTCTGCACCAAGGCTGAATTTCGGGAAAGAGACTTCAGATACAGTATTAGGGGACCACTAAGGCCTATATAAAAGCATCCAAAGAGCAATGCAGTGCAATAACACGCCATTTGGCTTTATGAAAGTGGCGTGTATATTTACGCAAAGTCATGATGCCATGTTGCTCTGGGAATTGTTTTCATGCTAATCGAATGTGACCAGTTTTAGCGCAAACCGCTAATTAGCTTATAAATCTTTATTTTATACCACTAACAAGGCTCAAAATAGCAATGTTAGTGCAATGTTATCTGTGTTTATTTATGATTTAAAAAAGTATGAATATGGTTCTGAAGTGTGACAATAAATCAGTGAGATTAGTTGTTTTTTTATTCATTTGATTTGACAGAAACCTCAGAGCGACATGCACACACACACACACACACACACACACACACACACACATACAGAGACGCACACACACACGCACGCACACACACACACATAGCTTACCAGAGGTTAAGTTAATCAGATACACGAAAAACACCATACTTAATGTTCCTTCAAAATAAAAGCATTTTTTCTCACCTAATTCTCAGTGCTCCAAGTGTGCCCCAATTTCATGCCTACAATTTGAATTAAGCTGAGAAATGCTAATTATCTCAACAACTGCCATAATATATTCATACATTCTTACAACAATATGAACAGCAGTCTTCATACAGCAATATAAAAGTAACAATGACAAATTTATAATTATAAAAAAAAATAAGGGTCACAACTTTAAATAATAACAGTACTTAAATGAACAGCAATATGCACCTGTTGTATTTTAATCCAGGCTGATAACAAAAGGGTAAAACCACTGCTGAGTGAACAGAAAAGGTTACAGGATTAAATAAATCCTGGCTGTTAGCCTGGTCAGGACCAGGCTAGCTGCACAGAATAAATCTCCATAGTGATTTATGTGCCTCTGCTTTCGTGAAACCGAGTCAAGGCTAAATTCATCCAGGATAACCAGGAAATCCCAGCTTAATCCCTTATCTTGGTTTTGTGAAACAGGCCCCTGGTGTGTTTTCATTGAGCCTCACTGAGCCGTTCTGTTACAGAAATACTGAAATAGCCTAGTGTAGTTCAGAAAAAAAACTATTATCCACTTATGAAAAAAAGGGGAGGAGGTTTTGTGTATGGAGACAGCCGTCAGTAAAGTTACACTCATACTAATAATCTTTAGCTCCCTTTTCCCCAAAAGACTATTTTCCATGCCACATTAGAAAAGCATAGGGTTAAATAAAATAAATAAATAAAGAGAAATCAACGATGGCTGACTTCCATTTAGGGTCAGGTTTAGGGTCCTGGTATTTTCACTGTCACACTGTCATGGACTGCTACTAGACACTCAAATACATATTGGACCGAGCCATACTATTATATTAGATTATCCAAACTAATTTCAGTATGACACATGTTGAAATTATGGTTCCAAGCTTTCAACATATCGATGGTCTTTACCAATCAGTATTTGATGGTGTTTTAGAAAAATATTGATGTTATTGTGGGCATGTGCTATGGCCGCCAGGGGGGCCCGCGTTAACAGTCTGAAATCCCCTCTGTGCGGGTTTTATTTATTTATTTTCTTTCACTGTCTATGGTTTTATTTTGGAGGTTGCAGGGCGGAAGTGTTGTTGTATAATATACGTAATTGACACTGGACCTCCCTGTAGAGAGACAGAGAAAGAGAGAGAGAGACAGACAGCTGAGAACATCCGCTGGAGGAGGAGCAGACAGACAGACTGCGGGAAGAAGAGCGTAGCCGGGCGCAGGGACATCTCCAGAACACACCGCAAAAAAAATTAAAATGGGAGTCGAAATCGAGACTATAACCCCGGGCGACGGTAAAGCGACTGCACGAAGAGGAAACGTTGTTTGTGCGAATTACAAAGTGCATGTTTCGCACTTATCTGTCATGCATATATCTAATAATACAGCCGCAGAAACACCGCCTTAATCGCGTACGCCCGTGATATTAAGCGCCTCTTTGGTTTCTTCCACAGGAAGGACTTTCCCCAAAAAAGGACAGACGTGTGTGGTGCATTATGTTGGTGAGTTTTAAATAAGTTATTATTTAATAATAAACTTATTACGCCTGCACGCACGGGCACATTCTGCACATTTCGCTGCTCCAGTGGGGTTATTTGTAGGCTATACTCATGAAGGCCGTCTGTACAAGTGGATAGACGGCTGTGAGCAACTGTCTACTACACCCGTATGAAAAATAGCCATGCATGGTAATCATGTATCACAGCAGCAGACACTGTAAATCCCCACAGGAACGGTATTATAGCGACGAAGAGCACTTTTTGAAATGCTGTGGAGCGCGTTAAACTATGCACAGCAGACATTTTTTTTTTTTTTTTTTGTACCCTCAAACCTTCCAGGCAGTGGTTTATCAGTGGGGCAAAGAGGCATGACTGTCAGTCACCGACTGGGTTGCATGAGAAATTTAACCCCTTCGCCACATCTTTCACTCCCTGGAAGCACGTTTGTGCTCAAGACAGTCGGATGTGATCGTGTTGATAGCAGGAGTAGTGGCTGTATGTCCCGGGGACAGCGCACTGGATTCATCCCTGCGTAAAATAATGCGCGCTCTAGTTTGGAACCGAGCGGTCCATTATAATCTCATCAAGATCAGTGGATAATGTGGTAATTTGTCTTGTCTGGAGAATTAACCCCCCCCCCCCAAAAAAAAAATGAGATGCAGACGGATTCCGCCGCAGGGTTCACTCAGTGGCCCAGACAGACAGACTAGACAGCGGGGTTTTTAAATCCCGTCTGATTTCCAGCGCTTTTCTGTCTTTGTTGGAGTTTCTGGGGGGGTTGGGTTGGTGGCGTTTAGTTGAGCGGATTATAACCGTCTGGGCACTGCAATAACCAACTATTATTCTTGTAATATTTTATCCAGAGACGCACAATGTTTGAATAAGACCAAAAAGCCTATATGAAGTAGGCTATTCCCAATTATTCCTACTATAGGACTATATTTTAATTCCATTAAACCATGATACAGCTATAGGGCTAATATAGCCTACATTAAATTATATCTAGGACTGCTAATGATTATTTTCATTATTGATTAATGCACCAATTCACAATTTGATAGAATGTTAGTTCACTTCTTAAAATCTAGGGCTGCTCGATTATGGAAAAAATCCTAATCACAATTATTTTGGTCGATATTGAAATCACGATTATTTAACACCAGTACTCATTGACTTTTGGAAAGATGTTGCATTTGTTGAACTTCATCAACAGTGAAAACACTTTAAACTGTGAAATTTCCCTTAATACTTTTCCCAACTAATTTTTTTCATTCAGAACAAAAGACAAAATACAAATTTACTAGCAAAACTTGATCAAAATTCAGTTGATTGCGCAACCCTATTAAAATGTCCTGTTTTGATAAGCAGTCCAAAACTATAGACTGTATAGGAAGATCCTAATATATATTCAGATTACTATTATAAAAGCCTAGAGAAAATATTCACATTAGAGAAGCAGGAACCAGTGAGTTTTACCAATTTTTGCTTGAAAATGTATTTAAAGGATTAAAAGATTTTCAAATTAGTTACAGATTAATTTTCTGCTGATCAACTAATCGATTAATCATTTCAGCTCTAGTTAACTCCCAACAAGACCAAAGCTTCCTACACACGATCCGTGGCAAAACTGCGCTGGCAGTTCCATTATTTTCCTATGGGGAGAGAGCGGTGGCACCCAACAAGGCGAAACACCTGAATTGTCGAAAGTTCAAATTATTTCAACTTTGACCTCATTGCCGCTGATCTTGTTAGGCGCAACCAATTTCATAAAGTATACCTGCGCTGCGCTTTGCCTCTCTGCTCTGCGCCCTACCTCGCGGTTTTGTCGCAGATCATGTGTAGGCGGCTTAACTCCTAAATTCCATTAGGCGCGCCGTCTGCGCAGCATTTGCTGCCGGAGCAATCGCGGCCAATCAATGACAATGCTTGGGACTCCACCAATTGTAACGCAGCGCATCCCAGAAGTGGTTCTCCATTCTGCTCCGCTAAAAAATACGGGCTAGGTCTATTTTGACGGAGCCGCATGGCATTTCACAGTCCGGGCAAGAAGTGGAACTGCTAGGGCAGTGGTTCCCAAAGTTTTTCACATCAAGGACCCATAAACTGACACAAATTAGACCACGGACCCCCATCTGATAAGACTTTGTCCCAGGGTCCCCTACCTGATAGAATTTTTGCTTTTAGATGTTTTATTACAGAAAGTGAATGAAACCTATGAGCAACATAGTCATACAATCGGTCATTGTGTTACTTATGGATGAAATTATAGTGAAAATAAATGATTCCCCTTTTTGTTGGGGACACCCTTGAACCCCTTCAAGGACCCCTAGGGATCCCCGGTCTTTGAGAACACCTGTGCTAGGGTATCCAGTCAATTTTCAAAATTAACAACCCTGTACAGACTACAGATGGTATATTGCATCGCTACACTATTTGAATAACTACAACACTGCCACACATCTATCATCTACGTTGTTCATAACTGGACTGAATGAAAGAAACCATTTAACTATGTAGACTGCTTACTTTTCTGGTTGAAGCACACATATCCAGGAAAAATGACCAAATCAACTCAATCTGCAAGTAATACGCTCCACTTCAGAATGCTCCCAGTGTGGTATGACGCATGGCGGAGGACGGAACAAAACCACGGCGCAACTGAAATGTGCTGCATCTGTGCCTGATGGAATCCCAAAGAGTGCACAGCAGTGCTTTAAAGGACAATGAACCTAGGGGTTAATAACACGTGTACCGAGTCGACCGTTCTCTGGGATTTGTTTTCATGCTAATAGAATGTGACCAAACTGCTAATTAGCTTATAATGAACGCCGTGCTTGAGCTACGTTACTGATTACAGGTTACACGGCGTTCATCGTTCGACTAGTCGTGACTGTTTTCCCAAGATGGCGCCTGCCTGTATACGTGAACGGTACAGTCTTTATAAACTATCTTTTTAATAAACTGTCTGTACACAGTTTATGCTACCGTAGAAGTGTGTTGCTATTTTGAGCCTTGTTAGTGGTATAAAATAAAGATTTATAAGCTAATTAGCGGTTTGCGCTAAAACTGGTCACATTCGATTAGCATGAAAACAATTCCCAGAGCAACATGGCATCATGACTTTGCGTAAATATACACGCCACTTTCATAAAGCCAAATGGCGTGTTATTGTACGCATTTCCAGCTATCCACGTGTATGCCTACGCTGTATACAGCTGATGTAAAAATATCCACCATGTGGCCTCGCCACGTTGCGTGTTATCGCGACGTACTATCGCGAGAACAACGTCACACGCCTGGTTAAAAAAAGAAAAAGAAAAAAAAGAATGGTTGGGTTTAGGAGAAGAACACAGGGAAAGGCTTTAGTAACAAAACAGTGACAAAAACACGGAAAATAACGACAAAAACACGCTTAGGAAAACAATAAATGGTTGGGTTTAGGAAAGAAACATTGGGTAAGGCTTATTAAAAAAAAAAGAAACGGCTGAAAAATCGCCACACGCAGGATGCAAACCCGGCTCTCTCGGGTGAAAGTCCTGTGTTTTACCCATCCGCCACCCCAACCTACCCTACCTCCTTACTCAATCCCCCGTTCCTTTATGCTACTCGCTACGGCGGAAATTGACTCGCAATGTAGGTCAATGGCGGCCGATTTGCGTTGATATACACGCAAAAATGCGATTATGTGTCTTGATAACACGCAAAAATGGAATACAAATTGGCGTGTCATGCATACGCCAATTCATGAGATCAGTCTGCCCAGAGAACGGTTGACTCGGTACACGTGTGTTATTAACCCTTAGGTTCATTTTGCGCCAGATTTGTCCTTTAAGCTAAATGCTAATGTCAGCATGCTAACATGCTCACAATGCTAACAGGATGATGTTTAGCAGGTATCATTTTTACCGTGTTAGCCATCTTAGTTTTGTGTGTTAGCTTATTAGCACTAAGCAGAAAGTAGTTGTAGGAATGTCATTAGGTTTAGGTGGACAAATTTATCCTCTGGGGAACATGAATATATGTACAAATATCATGGCAACCAATTAAATAGTTGTTGAGATATTTCAGTATGGACCAAAGTGGTGTACAGACAGACAGACAGGCAGAGAGACAGACAGACAGATCTATATTCACAGTCACACTGCTGGAATGGCTGAGATTACAATTTTAAACAGTACAAGCAATGAAACACAACAAAAAAAACAACCCAATGAGAATTTAGGTGGATTTTGCTTTCCACTATGCTGGACTATACATTTCCCTGCACTTAGCAAAGCTGGTCCCAGTCCTCTTGTCTGGTAAGACAGACATAACTCTCTGTAATACAAGCCTCAAAATTATGTAACAAGACCTGATTTGGGCTTCACAGGGAAGTGTTTTTTTTCTTTTTCTATCACACAAACTACAGGATTTCCTCTCTGGGCGGTCTCCCTTCCTGTCAGTCCGAGTAGCTTTAAAATGCGACATGAAACAGGATATACACAAGCCTTTTTAAATGCAGACGTCCAAGTAAAGATCCAAACTTTAATTTGCTGGGTTTTTGTAAAGGCTCTGCGTGCAGGAAATAGTCAGTGTTTGAAGACGTCAACACTGTGTTGTTTGGTGGTGAAATGTGAAAATGCACTGTATTGGCTTTGATAGGACCTTTGAGATCTTACAGATAATTCCATTAGGGTGCTATCTCGATGTCCATAAGAGGACAGGACACCCACTTACTCCACTGCCTGGATTACAGGCTGCATCTTGCGCCCAGCAAAGTTGCACCTTCTCCCACACGCGCACACACATACACACACACACACGCACACACACACACACACACACAAGTTTGTTTCACTACCTTTATGGGGACCGTCATTGACATAACACATTCCCTAGCCCTTTACCCTAACCTTAACCATCACAACTGAATGCCTAACCTTAACCCTTACCCTAACCATAACCTAATTCTAACCCTAATCCTAAAACCAAGTCTTAACCCTCAAACAGCATTTTGGGCCCCACAAGGTTGTCCAGACCCCACAAGTATACTGTATTCCCCAGTTTTTGGACCCCATGAATATAGTAAAACAAGCCCACACACACACAGACACACACACACACACACACACACACACACACACACACACACACACACACACACACACACACACACACACACACACACACACACACACACACACACACACACACACACACACCACACACGCCCACACGCTGCCTTGCTGGTGCTAATAACAGTAATAGCACTGACGTAAATAGTCTTGGAGGGGTGCTTCCGTGCGGATTGATGCTTGCGTTTTCCTGACTGTCACACTGAAACCCACCCCGCAGACAGCTGCAGCCGCTATTTCTGAGATCCTTAGAATCCCTTTATTTGCGTTCCTAATATACACACAGCAGGGAAGATGGATGTCAGACGTATTTGTTTCCAATGGTTTTATGATATTATAAATACAGTTTTTTCATGCTGAATGTTGCTGCACAGGGAGCCAGTATGTTTCCATCATTATCTGGTCTGCATGTTTTTGCAGCAGGAATTCCAGTGTTTCCTTTAGGATTTTTTTTAGCAGTGGGGGCAGGTCCGACCCCCCCACCCCTCTCCCCCCATGAAATGGAACTGACACTTTGCTGCAACACAGACAAATATATTTATTCACCTCTATTCACACACACAATGAGGCATATTTTCAGTTGTGATTGAACTGTATTTTTTGAGTTACTATATAGGCCAACTTTGATCTTGACATATAGGCTAAGCATTCTGTAGCAAATAACAATAAGCCCACTATTAATTACATTATCTTAATGCAGTGTAACTACTTCAGCATGTAAATAATGCACCTAAAATACAAACGTGGGCAAGGGCGTTGAGCAGTCGCTATCGAATCAACAGCCACGTGCAATTTAGCTCGCAGGTGAAGAACACAAACAACGAAAATCACCAGTTAACTTAATTTAAATTTTCAAGACCAGGCTTAAATGAGTTATACCACTTACAGTTCTCAAGGACGTACACACACGATCTCAACTGGCTTATCATCCGGAAGGCGTCTCTTTTTCCTTTCTCCCTTTTTCTGCCGAGTGACTGTGCTATTCTCCGACATGCGCTCTAACAATGCAGCCCTATTTCTGATACCATGGGGGGCAGAAATGTTGCCGTGGGGGGCCGCCACGGTCAAATCAACATAGAGGAAACACTGAATTCTCTTAGTGATAAATCCTGTAATGTGCATGTTCAGACACTCATAGCTGGGTCTTTTACCCATGTGGTAAGGTTGTGCATTGGCAGCTGCCTCACTTTCTTTCTGACTCTGTGCCTCTCTCCATCTCCCATTTTGTAGGCTCCCTGACAGATGGACGTAAGTTTGACTCGTCTCGCGATAGGGACAAGCCTTTCAGGTTCAAGATTGGCAAACAGGAAGTGATCCGTGGCTGGGAAGAGGGTGTAGTGCAGGTAGGCTGGAGAACTGAATATATACTGCACAAAATATGCACTTTCTCTGGACTGGGTCCCTCATACCTACGTTTGGTTCCTGTTTGGAATGGCATTATTTCTGTCAATTTAGGGGTGGTTGGGTAGGTGGGTGAATGGGGTCGTGTGTGTGTGTTTGTGTGAGGGGGGTTGGGGGGGGTATGAAGCACTTTGTGCTACATTTTTATGTATGAAAGTGCTATATAAATAAAGTCTGATTCATTCATTCATTCATTTAAGGCAGTCTTTAAATGTTAGCTTGGTGAAATGCTGCAAATTCTGCGGGTCGCACTCATTCATCCCTTCAGAACAGGGTCTACTTGACATGCTGCAGTGTATTTAATAATGCCATTGGAACGACTAATTCCAAGAAAAAGTCATGCTAACTAAGCAGCTTCAACACACATGATTCAGAGGCAAAAACAATTACGATTGGAAGACAGAAAACACATTTTGTGCACATGCTGATAACGTCGTTAGTTTATCTGCTGAAATACATTCATTTATTGTTCCGTTATCGAGTTTTCACCCACCAGGGTTTCCATTACAGCAAACAGCACCACAAACAGTGGGTCAATGCAGCAAGGACGCAGCTCTTTAGCTCACACACTCAGCCCTGCAGCATTTGGATGAGGTGACTGTGTGTTGTGGGTTAGAACGTCAGCCTTTATCTCAATAGGGCATCTGTTTAAAAAGCGTTTGATGACTGCACCATCAGATATTGTGGTTGAGTGGATGAGATTCAGGAGCATCATTAGTAAGAGATGTGTTTTCACTTTGACTTTGGTTTATTATCCAACCTCGACTGCATTGTGATATAATTAGCTGCATCGAATGTTGCAGACTAGCTGGTCCTCATGGCCCCTTGTTGTCTCTTTCTCTCTCCTCTGTTTGTATGGACCGTCTCCTCATACCTCCAGATGAGTGTTGGTCAAAGGGCCAAGTTGACCTGCTCACCTGAATACGCTTATGGAAACAAAGGCCACCCGGGCATCATTCCTCCTAACGCCACCCTCATCTTTGACGTTGAGCTGCTGGGTTTGGAATGAGACAGATTCACCACCTGTTTTTTTTTTGTTCTGTGTAAGTAATCTGCAACAAACTACTATCTGCTGGTTACTGTTGGTTTTACAAGTTTTTAGCTACATTCACATTCTTCCTGTGGCACAGTGAAAGTCTAACATCAGCTAACTCATTGATGTCAATGAGTTTAGACAGACTCCATTGAAACTGGCTAATTAACCCTTGTGTCCATCTGTTCTGCACATATATGAAGCATGAAGGATAAACTACCCAATTCTGTGTTACATCTTCTTAGCCAACTTCATTCCAACCTATTAGCACTAGTTTTACACTTATTTTAGGATTTAATGCTCAATAAACCTAATTCATAATAAATTATATAATATTTGAGTTAAAAACCCCAGAAATGGGCGCCTGGGTAGCTCAATTGGTAGAGCGCTCGCCCATATACGGAGGTTTACAGCTACGGGTTCGACTCCGACGTGTGGCCCTTTGCTGCATGTCATTCCCCCTCTCTCTCTCTCCTTTCGTGTCTTTAGCTGATCTATAAATAAAGTCTTAAAATGCCCCAAAAATAATCCCAAAAAAACAGACATGAGTAATTTTGACAGTTAAGATCAGAGAAATGTATGTTGATGGATAATCACAGCCTGTTTTGTGTAGGGAACCATCCATGTTATTTTTGGGAGAAGAATCCCATATTTTTTAAATAGAAACTTTGAAAAAGGGTCAAATTTGACCCAAGGACAACAGGAGGGTTAAGCAGCCCCTGTGTTGTGTTGTGTTGTGTTGTGTTGTTAGGGAGAGAATGATGTACAGGAGGCCTTCATCTATTTCTGTTTGGATGTTTATTGTCTGGGTAGAAACAGAATATATGTACCGGTCAGTCAACAGGTTAATTTGGATACAATGTATATCTAGCTTGTTTGCCATGCACATAAATGCAGATCATAAGTGCACACATTATGCACTGTGAAATGCATTACATTCAAGACATTAGACTAAGTAGTGGCATTTAAAGTCACACTGCTAACATGTTCATGCAGAGAACATTGAACAGAACAGCATCAAAACGCTTTATCCATAGAGAAATGCACACAGCCCATATTTAGAAAAACGGTGCCTTTAAATGAGCCGTCAGTTCTGACGTCACAACTGTAGTATATATAGGCAGACAGTGCCGTTACAGTTATTCCCTGTCTGCTATGACGGTGCAGAGACACCAAGAGTGCAGATGCAGAAGACCCGGAAACTAAAATAAAAGTATGAACCGGAAAATTAGCATAATATGGGACTAAGTTTAGGGTTAGTAGTGTGAGCACTCAGTTACACCTGAGGCATGCTGTTATTTGTGCTTTATCCTGAATCTCCCTCTTGTTGTCTTCACAGGTGACTTCCTACCTGGATGACCTGGAGAGAAGCTAGGAGAGTCTGCACTTGATTCTATAAGAAGCTTGAGTCTATAGTTCCACTACTTTTTTCATCCAAATATGACAGTTTGTGTTTTTTTGTCTCTGTGACTGAGTGAATTATATTTTTCAGCATATTCTTCCTCCTAAAAACCATGGGCCATAACCTTACAAACCTCCATGTTCCTAATCTTGAATTCTTTTGAACTGCGCTTTACTTTTCTTTGTGTTTTCTGAAAATGTTGGTTGTGCATGGTTACGCTGAGAAGTACAAAATACCAATGAACCACTAGTAGTGACATTCATCTCGTATGAGTCAATGCGTACTAGTATTAAAATGATCGAGAGCTGGTGCTTGTTATAGAAAACAAAAACGTGTACAAAAGAAAGTGAAAAGCACACATTTGTATCCCTATCCAGTTGAAAATCAGAACAAATGAGACGTGTTTCTGCTAGAAAGACGCAGTAAGGCGTAGTGTTGAATTTAGTGGCTACCTATGATGAAATGTCAAGTGACTGTCAAGTGACAGGGAGGCCTTCATGGTGCAACACAGGAATTAAGTTTGCTACGTTAAATGCCCATTTTTATATAGTGTCACTGTATTTAAATTGTTAACTGAAGTGTGAGCTCGAAAGGGGTAATTGGCCCAAAGAAGAACCAATCACAGTTGTAGATAGTTCTAATGTGTGCCTAAATATTCTCACCAGACACATGGTTACTACCTTGTCCTGTCTGCATGTTCTAGGCCCAAAGGAAACCCTAGTATGTACATGTTAAAGCTTTGCATCCAATTTGCATTATTATCACCTTCTCATTCGCCAAGTCCTTAAACCCCATTTAAAGCCATAGACAGGTTGAACGGTGCAAAGACAGGATTTGCCTTGACGCACATCAATTGGATTATTTTTTTCTTGGACAACAAAGGAAATGCTTGAAATTTACAAAAGGGGGTTGAGGAATCAATCAAATTGTGACTTCCCCCATTATTTTGTGTAACAACTTCAATCGTGTATTTTTCAAATGCCAACTTTATATCTGTGAGAATCAGCAAAGCTTATGTATAGCCTATGATGAAAGATAATGTTTTTCAGTTTTTTTTGCCAGTGTCAGTTAAAGTACCACACTGCCTAACTGAAGTCTTTGTCGTGGTAGAAAAAGAAGCCGACACACAGGCACCCTAGTGGTTTTGTATCTCAAATAAATAGTTTTAAATGGAGTTTAATGAAGGAATATGCTAGCCTGGCTGTCAGATTTTGACAGTGGCCGTCGATGTTACATATTGGCCAAGCTGCAACTGGTGCGGCAGCAGTCCACCTCTGTGCTGTGTAGTTATTTGCTGATACGTTACTGTATGCAGACTAAACCAATGACGACATATTTAAAATAAAATTAGTGCTCTTCACTTGCCTTTTGTTGTGTGTGTGTGTTTTTTAAAATATATATATTTTATAGTTTTTTTTTACACAACCAAACAAACAAACAGACAGCAAAGATATTTCCATATTGCAAAACACAAATACACAAATGCCATGTTGCATCGCCATGTTTCTACAGTACAAACCAAACACTGGCTCTAGGTAACCTCCAAGTCCTGTTTCCCATAACTCCATAGAACTGCTGACATTACTTTTTCTAAATGCATATATAATCAATTGTGTGTGTGTGTGTATGTTGATATACAAACTTGTATGTACATAGTGGTCAAATTATTTATTTATTATATTTATGTTTGTTTGTTTATGTATGGACCAATCACCATGGCAAATTCCTAAGTGGAACTTACTGTGGCAATAAACCTTTCCTGATTCTGATTCAAATGTTTACCTTGTTTAGCTTTAATGTCTTTTGATTTTTCCGTGTGTTTATTTCTCTGTGAGTGGGCTAGTTTGAGAGCAACAAAAAGCCAGAGTCAAAATTCTTGTATGTGGTTACACTTTGGCCATTTAAGCAGATTCTGATATAGAGGACAGTCACACAGATTTGGCCTGTATACCTGACCCCTGACAGAGTGCAACAACGGGACACAAGAAAGCAAAGCACAAAGACACAACGAAGGCTAAATATGCCTACTATTAGGCAGGTCATGACGATTGTCATAAGTTATGTTAGGTATAAAATGGTCATGATGAGTCTCTGGTCTAAATTCATGTGACCGATACGAGGCGTGGCTTACAACGTCAACATTGATTGACGTGGTTTGCACGACCAGGAAGCCAGCAGTGACATCACTTTCCAGAATTCCCCTTCAGCAACAGCAACGCGACGAAGAGCCAACAGGAGCGACGAAGAGAGAGAGAGAAACAGCTGAAAAATAAAGGAGTTTGCTGCTGTCTGAGATTCCGAAGTGTTTAAGCTGATTTTACAACCAAGAAATTAAAGGTGAGACTGTCTCTACCAAACTCTCCGTGGCAGTAACGTTAACTGTTACGTCTAGGTTTCGTTTACCTAACAAGCTAGCTAACGATACGGGCTAGCTTTTTGCTTCCCTGCTGTTTATGTCGGAACAAAGACGGGTCTGCTTAGCGACTCAGCTAAAAGACATTACTTTTGTCTTCATTCATCTTTCAAACTGTTGTAATTTCAACTAAGTTAACTATCTAGCTATTCTACTACATCTGTCTGCCTGCTTTAACCAGCTAAATAGCGGCTGGTTATTTTTTAATGACTGCAGTGAGGCACCATGCCGTTAGCTAACGTTGATTTGCAACAATTCATGCTGTAACTTAACCAGTCATGTGATAAAGACACGCCACTAACGTTAGTTCCTCTCTAAAATATATACAGACGTTTAACGTGACCTCAATATTAGAATATAAAGGAAACGCGCATTCTTTTAAAACTAAGCTAACGTCAGTTAAACCTTACGTATTGTCTTTGAGTCTGTGTTGTCATAGCGTCAAAACAGTGGGTTAGCTTATGATGCCTGTTTATGTGGCCTATTTAGGTGTAGCTACCGTTACAGTAGAAAGGGTGTGGGTCAGTCCATAGCAGTAGCTACCGTTACAGACCTCTGTTCCGTTTTACCATGTCAGTCCTCCTCCCTCCTACTCCCTCTGTCTCTTTTTTTCACAGCCATGTCAATAGACCGGAATAAGCTGCCAAGAAGACCACATTCTTGTATCTAACCAATTCGTTCAGGCTTACTGAAGTTAGCCCTCTCTTTCCTTTCCAGTTTCCACCAAAGCGTTTGCTTTGCTAGCACTCCTCTCGATAAACCAATGCCCTTTTTATAAGCTGTTATCTTAGCCTGTGTTTATATACAAAGATAATTTCCTTTTTAAATTTCAAAGAACGTCACTTGTCCACTTAATTTGAACTGCAACGGCAGAAGTGAGTCTAGGATTAGGGTTATGTCATTGCACTGTCAGCCCAAACTCATTTTTTCCAGGCTTATTCGAGGATACCTCCGGCCAGCTAGTTTGAATGAGGGAGGAATATAAAGCGGGCAAACAAACACAGCTGTAAAGTAAACACTAGAAAGTTTTAAAATGCTCCTCTGTGTCCAACACAATGACACTCTTGTCTGTGGGGACTGAGAATAACCAAGTAGAGTAGGTGGCTGGAGTAGCTGGGAGAGTGGCAGTAATATGATTATGGTCAGAACGATTTGCTTATTTTAGGGACTTACACCAGTAAGCATTTTTCGCTTACTGGTGTCAAAATGAATGTTCTACCAATGTGTACACATGGCATATAGAGCTGGGTATCATTCAAAAATGTTCGATACCAATACCGTGACTTCAAAACCTGTTCTTAAACGATACTTTTTCCGTAAAGAAATTACAACATTACACATTACGGCACAGATCTTTTTATTTATTTTTAAGCTCCTACTACGTGAGCCCCGTCTCTGTGCGTAACATAGTTTTTTTTGGCATGCCTCTACAATGCACTGACGCTGATGTGATTTACTCCTTAGGTATTGAATGACGGGGCGTTTTTTTTGATACTCGATACATTCAAGGCAATTCGGTTGGTGCCTAAAAAGTATTGAATTTGGTACCCAGCCCTACATATCAACACATACTCATATTGGTGATGTTTTGCTCTTTAAAACATTTGTATAGACTTTTTTTGTGATTGGTTATTTTGGTGCAGTATGGTGTATTAGGATTTTTTTTTATATATTTGTGATGGGATTAATCAATACAAAAGGAAGTCTTTTTACTTGACTTGATTTTTTAACATATTGCTGTCTTTTGTGTCTATCATGTCTATCATTAGGCATTTGTCCTTCTGTAGTTGTTCTGTTTTCTGTTGTTTTTATATAATACTGCCATTCTCCTCACTTTCCTGTTCCTTATTGAGTAAGAGATGTGTCCACAGTGTCTTGTGATTGTGACACACAGTTGTCACGGTGTGATGAAGAAAATGTGTAAGAAATCAGCAATGCTTCTGTGACTGGGAAGACTAAAGTGCAAATCATTTTTTTGGCATTTATGCCTTTTTTATTTTAGGGAATCCAATACATTCTGAGCCAATACTGACCTTATCAAGTCAATCGTGTATTGGCCACGACATAACCAGACCAATCCACATTGAACATAGCCATACTGAGAAATACAGAGCAAGTTGTGTGGAGCTGATAGTCTTAATTAGCTTTGTAGCAACTCATTTGGCGATGGCTTGAATGTAACGGACGTTTATTAATATCAAAAAGTTACGCACTCAAGCTTTAAGTAGTAAATAGTAACTTTTCAAGATAAAAATGTTCAGATTCTAGCTTCTCAAATGTGAAAATGATCAGAGGCATGTACTACAAATTAAGATCAACATGCCCTGGATTGATTTCAGTTACCCGGCTTCACCTAACCTAACCACCGCGGTCCTGAATAAGCTGTGTCACGGCAGTGGTTAACATCTAGTTCAATCAACCATCAGGGTTTCCCAATCCAGTGGCGCGCGCCTTCACATAAAAGAGGCGGTGTTTGCACAACACGACCAATCGCAAACATCTACCAGAGCCGATCTAACGAGCAAACTATAATCCTACATATATATCAAGAAAACAGACACGGTTTTATAGACAAAATGGAATACAGTCGATGCTTCCTAAAATAGGAAGCAAAGCTGGCAAAAAAAAAATTCCGATGTTGTAAATGCGTAAATCACAATGTTTATCGAAATCACTTCCCCATCAGTCAGGCACAAGCTTTCCATAAACTGTTGTTGCTTTAGCCTATTATTTCAGTTGCAACCCCGGCAGTGGGATGCGATCATGAGAGCAAATAAAACCTATAAAAACATAACAAGACACATAACTCAAGACTCAAACACACTTGTGTTTATTACCTGACATCCCACTACTGCATGTTTCAGCCGGTTCTGCTTTACTGTGTTTTTTTTCTAAATGTATTTATTTATTTTTTACTATCAGGCCGCCATTGTAAATAAGAACCTGTTCTTAAAGACTTGCCTGTAAAAAAATGGATTGAATGTAATGATGACATTTGGGTAATATGAGGTTATCCCTAGTCTGGCAAGGCTTTCTTGGCTGGTTTATTATCTTATACAGCTATGCCATCCTCCCTTCCCCAAGGTCCTCCACTAACAGCTGTTTGTGTTTTCTCCTCAGGATGTCCCTGTATCCATCCCTCGAGGACCTCAAGGTCGACAAGGTTATCAAGGTAAGCGTTAGGGTGAATCGGTTTAGAGAACTTGGCTTGGGCCTTGAGTAGGGCTGGGTATTGCCACTGATTCCGATTCACATAGTCCAGAGTTTTGAGTGACATTTCATTCAGATATCTTAAGGTGAGAGGTCAAGGGGCACCCTTTCAAAATGGCCATAGCAGTTTTCCACCATGCCAGAATATAGCTTATCTCTGGAGCGTTATTTAACCCCCTTCCTGACAAGCTTGCATGACGTGATCGGTACCAACGGATTTCTTAGGTCTTTTAGTTTCCTATGATACAAAGATCGATTCTGGATTTTATGAATCGACATTGGATAATTTTTTTTAAAGCCCAGTCTTTTAGTCTTGGGGAGTTGTAGCATTTATTCACCAACAAAGAGCCAAATTGTAAACACACTGCACTGCTACGTTCACAGCTGTATGGTGCTAACTTCATACACATGTTCTCTCTCTTGATCTCTTGACCGTACACTTGCTAACACTACGCACACAAACTAGGCACTACAAATAATCCCTAAAAGGAGTTTGCTACTTGTTTAACAGATTAAGTAAAAAAAAAATTACAACCTGATTTTATGGTAAATGTAGGATCCAGTGTTTTTGGCACTTGACCCATATTAGGGACCAAAAGTTGGCCTCTGCTGCTTAATTTTGACCACTCTGGGCCCTATCTTGCAGCGTGGCGCAAAGCCTGATGCAAGTGTCTTTGCTATTTTAAGATTGCCAGCGGCCACGTCGTTTAAATAGCAAATGCTCCTGCGCCCATGGGCGTGCTGGTCTTACAGGGAGGTGTGTTCAGGTGAATTCTTGGCGTATTGCTATCTTGAGGCAGCGGGAAGCGATCGTGCCATTGACCAACACAAACTTGGTCTAAAGTCAATTAACGCAGCATTTCATTGTTATTTTAACAGGCTTATGCACAGCGCACACACACTATGCTTATTACACACACAGGGAAGCACCGCAGCACATAAACATGCATAAGATTAAAAATCTAAATATTCCGGTGCAAATCCGCCATCATAATAGCAATGCGCCAAGGTACAAACGTGCCTGGCTTTTAAAGGGAATGGGAGAGGACTCTGATTGGTTTATTGCATATTACGCGCAAGACACACCTATGAATTAATGAAGACACTAAGTACAACCCTTTTTAAACCATGCAGACCCTTTTTTTCTGCCGTCAAAAGTGGATTTGGACACGCCCGAAATGCACCTGCACCATGTGCTTCACGCCGTGCGCTTAGATCGTTAAAATAGGGCCCTGTCTTTAATCTATAGGGCCTTCTGTCTTTAATCTGTCTCTTGTAAGTCCCCCATCTTAATTAAAGTCATCAAATAAGTCACTGAGTGTTAAATCATGGATTATCCTATAACATTTGCATGTCATTTAAGGTATCGTTTTTTACCCTGGTACGTTGTTGGGAGGAAGAAGTATTCTGCAATCACTTAATCTGATTACTAATAGTCGTATTCTCACACTTGCTTAAAACTATTAATTCATCTTAATGTGTAAATGGACATGCATTTCTAATGAAGATTAATGTTTCCTTAACAACCCCACTTCAGTCATTTCCCTTCGTCCAATATTTACCATTTTAAGTCCTTCCTGTTGACTGGTGTGTCTGATTACTTTCTAGGCCCAGGCCCAGTTTGCCCAGTCTGCCACCTCGATGCCAGCTATCACTGAGGGAACCTATCCGCCTCAGCCCGCCACTGCTGGGATGCCAGGATCAAGTGAGTCAACATATACTGTTGAACGTTTTTAGAGCGTATTTTATCCCTCTGTTGTGTTACTAACTTGTCTACACCCAGAAAAATCAGTGAAACCCCTCTTTCTGTAAGTTGTAGCACCTTCATCTGTGTCTGCTTTCCTTTTTTCCTTGTCATTCGGTCTCTTTTCCCCTGTTTCTTATGCTGGATATTTGTTGATGTCTGTGTGCGGGGGGGTCTGTGGTTCTGAGCCTGTGCTATTTTGGAGATGAACAGCTCTGTAGTATGAGGGATGGATAAAGACGAGTGGAGTGAGAGGACTGGGCTGGGAGGAGGAGTTATGGGGTCTTTGGACAATAACGGGAGTAAATGGGGGGCCCCCCACACCGGCTATGATTTCTCTCCCTTTGTGTTTGTGACTGTTTATGTCTTTCTCTCTCATTGTTTTCTGCTCTGGGGAAATGAGTTTGTGTGAAAGTAGACATGAACTTTGCAGTAAACCAGGCTGAGATGAAAGAAAGGAGACATCCATAGAATATCAAAAGTGTGTAAAAAATGGGCAAAGGGCCCTTTTAGCAATCACAAAACACAACCCTTCTTCTTATATTCCATCACCTCACCCCCTTTTCCTATTCTCACACTCATTTAGTTTCTCCATGGATGCAATGTCCAGTGGTCTTTTGTTTCTACCTCAGTAGAGCTAGTTATGAGTCACCATGGAGACTGGTTCTGGCAGTTGTGCTGGGACAGGGGCATGATGGGAGAAAGAGAGAGAAAGAGAGGAGGAGGAGTTGATTTGAAAAGTAGGGAGGGATTGGGGTTGTAGAGGGAGCCAGAGGAGAGATGGGAGGAGAAAACAGGGGAGGTGAAAGGGGACTGATTGACTTCAACATTGGACCATAGCTTAGGCAGATATACTAATGCAGTAAATGGTGTCTGCTGCCTTTTTAAATCACCTCAACAAAAGGACTTTTCTTCTTCCTGTCAAAAATTTTCTTTTGTCATCCATATAGGAAGAACTCCAAGTGAATAGGAAAATGCATCTGCTTTCTTTAAAGCTGCAAAACAATCTAAATTGTGATTTGAATTGTAGTTGTTTCCGTACGTTAAAGCATCAACAAGACACGTGTATGGTAAATGAAGGGTTACAAATTAGCCAGTGGAATCCAGAATCCTCACTTACTGACTACTCTGGAAATAGAGGTTTGGGGTCAGGGGCTGTTTCCCAAACACTGTGGCTCAAAATAGGCTTTTGAGAAGAAAAGGGTTCAGGTGAGAAATCATGTTAGTCATACAGGATGAATCATGGTCTCTATTATTTGTGCTTTTTATGTTTTGCCAACAAGGTGTGGGTGTTTCAGTCTCTCTCTCTCTCTCATTTTCTGTACTATGACTAGAGCTGACACCTGTACCTGTGCAGTGGGTGATTTCTGAGTGCTTGGGTGGGGTGTGTACGTGGCTGAAGTGACTTACTCGAACAATAACTCTAGACCTGACCCCACCTGGTACAGTCATTGTTGTTGACCAAAACAAATGATACAAGTATCGATTCAGAATCACTTGGCCACTTCATGGTACTGTACGTAGGTCTTGTTGGTTGATGTGTGTGTTGACGGAGAAGACAAGAGGAGAGGAACTTTAAAACGGGATACCAAGCTTAATCCTAACCCCTATTTTACGTCTGTAATAGAGTTTTAGAATTCAAAGGAGAAAACTGGTTAATCAGTTACTCAGTTTACATGAGGAAAAATTTAAGAGGCGGCTACCTGACCAGCTGAAGTTCCTCATGACTCATACGCTGAAAGGCATCACTCACTTGCTTTAAAGCTTTGTGTGTGTGTGTGTGTGTATTTATAGATTTGATAGATTGACACACACAGAGATCATAGATTACACTTTCCGTCATAGCAAGGAACTGACTACTGATGCCAGCAACAGTGCAACACAGAGTGCTCGTAATCAGCATTCTTCCAACGGCTCAAGCAGGACCCTACTGTGATGGACGGCATGAATAAGATATAAAGTGTATGAAAAAATGAGAACGATCAGCAAAAAATACGCTTTAGCTGCGCCTAATATAACAATGTTTGTACACCTTGTGAATTTGGATGGAGACCAATGGGCGTGCCTTGTTTAGTTCAGTTGAATCAAACCCAAAACGATGGTGTGGTTTAGAGCTGGGCGATATGATATCACGATATTTTTGACCAAATACGTCAGTATTGCGACAATATTGTAGGGTTGACTATTGGTGCTTTCACAAAACATTAACACCATGACATTTTTGATAAATAATCACCAATAATGTGGATACAATCACTAAGTGGGTAAAGGCAAATAATAAAAGTAAGTCTGGAAAATTAAATCACCTCACTGTAATGCAGCCTTTAAAACCACAAACAGACAACGCTTGTGTCATATCACGATATTACCAAAAAAAACAGACCTAGACCAAAGAACTCTGGTACGCCTTGGTATGGTTCGTTTGTGGTGAGAAGAACGCGATCCGAGCCAACTACCGTGTGCTTCACAAGTTTAAGCTAAAACGCTCCTGTAGTCCGGTCTGCTTTGCAATCTGCGATGCAGCAGAGCATGCAAACTGTAGCAGCGCTCTGTCATTCGCATCTCTGTGGTCACACCAGCCGCAGCTAAAGATGGAGACGGACACAGACCGAGCAGAGTGAAGTCTCCGCTAGTAGACGTAGTAACATGGCTCGCGAGGCAGTCTGGAAAAATGATTTCAATGAAATGAGCTGGTTTGACAATGGAAATGCATGAGACGACTAGCTTGATCATTCTCCTATGGTTTATAGTAATGCATTTTGGTTTGCTTAGATTTTTCTCAGTGAAAAGAAACCAAGGGGGAAAAGTTTACAATCATCAACTGATTCGAACCGGAGCAAAGAGACTATAGGTGTGAAAACGCCATAAATGGCTTGTCGTCAGTGCTGCGATTTAGTGGAAGTGCTAGTAGAAACTCTGGGTAGGAAGCAGATGTAGGGGGGTAAGCAGGACATGCATATGTATTATCATATGTATTCATGTGTTCATTATGTAACATTTGATCTTTTCTCTCTCTCTCTCTCTCTCTCTCCCCCTCTCTCTTGCTCTCTCTCTCCTCTGTCTCTCTACCCTACCAACCACCTGTCTCTCACTCTACACCTCTCCCACCTGCTCTGCCTCCCTCCATCTTTCTTCGACTCACTTTTTCACCCATCCTCCCACCTTTTCCTTCCACCCCTCTCTCTATTCTCCCAGGCTTGTACCCAAACCTAGAGGAACTCGGAGACTATATGGGTCTGGCCCTCAACAGTGATGAAGTTCATAGGAACCTGGCCCTGATGCCTGTGGCTGACAACGTAAGTAGTTGTGTATGTCCTGGGGATGTGTGTCAACGCATGCAATTGTTTTCTTTTCTTTTTCAAACATGTAGTCTTTAAGAACTCCCAATAGTAAAGAAATGGGAGCGAGAGCTGAGCCCTGAGGGGAATGCAATTAATTGGGAGCAAGTTTGGGACAACATTTTTTTTTAACTGTTCCAAGAACCCAAAACACCAGTATATCCACTTCAACATATGTCATAGGACATATTGGACTCCGCAGAAGAGATACGTCTCTAAAGTCATTCCCACTCCCTATTGCACGTTCTTCCAACCTGAACAAACTGGAACTTTCCTGCATATGGTCTGGGAGTGTGAACAGGTACATGAGTTTTGGAATAAAACATCAATAATATCTGATAGGATAGGATAGGACGACTTCCTACTGACCCGATTGTTTTGTTACTTAATGACGACTCTAAATTACACCTGCTTGGGAGACAAAGGAAAATTTGGCTAGCCGAGACCGCAACCAACCCCATCAAGACTTTCATGTATAGTATCAATGGAGTTCCCCATTGATATCTTCATTCCATCTAAAATCTGTTTTTACAATGTTGGGTCAAAAAATCAACCCATTTCATAAATAATGACTTCTTGGATTTCAGGTCACACTAAAGTGCTCATATTATGCTTTTCGGCTTTTCCCCTTTCCTTTATTATGTTATATATCTTTTTTTGTGCACATTATAGGTTTACAAAGTGAAAATGCCCAAAGTCCACCCCAAAGGGACTTACCATCTTCCAGAGAAAACACTGTTCACAAACAGCTCTATTGTCTATCCTTTACTTCAGAGACAAACGTGCGTCACTTTGTAACACACGTTATAATGCTCGCCTAGTTGCTAGCATGGCACGCCCTCATACTCTGCAACTGACTAGCTAGCAGTACTTAACTGTGCATGTGCGACTCCCAACAAAGATGGAACAGAAGTGCGATGCCTCACTCTGTAGCTAAAACAGAGAGCTCAACACACAGGGTGAAAAGAGGAGCTGCAGCAATGTGCAGTACAACAAAAATATGGTGTTTTCTGAAAATTAAACCACATAAACCTATTCTGGTACAACCTCTTAATACAATTATGAACCTGAAAATGAGCATAATAGGAGCACTTTAAAACCTCTCACTTAAAACGATCAGCCCTCTGAATAAAAGCCTGTTTTTAGTAGCTGGAAAGAGCCATGAGCTTTAGCTCTATCAGAGCACAAAACTATTCTGTTCCTGGAGATCCACATTGCTGAGTGACTCACCGCGGGCCTGAGCACAGTGTGGGAGGGTGTGAGCTCTTCACTTCTTCCTCCAGGATGTCCTCTGGTCTCCTGCGGTCAGCCATGGATCACTCTGTCCCAGAGGTGTGAAGACCAGGAGGACTGTAAACTGTCAGGATGTCTACAATACAGCGATATGTCTCTCTTTCTCTTTTCCTCACCCATATATTTGTCTCTCTCTCTCTCTCTCTCTCTCTCTCTCTCTCTCTCTCTCTCTCTCTCTCTCTCTCTCTCTCTCTCTCTCTGTTGGTGTGTGTGTGTGTGGGGTGTGTGAAGATGCCAAGTCTCTCACAGCACCCTAGCTTGTCAGCTGGCATTTAACCATCTGTGATCTCTGTCACTTGCTGATATCTTCACCTCTACCATTATATTTCTAGTGTTTTTAGTTTTTTCATTGTTGCAGTGCAGAGCATATTAATGATGAATGTTTTCAAAAGCAGTCAGTGCCTGAAGCACTCCTGATCTCATTCACTGGTGGAGGAGGACATGAAATTGAATCCTCCCACATGCCTCTATTTGATGCAGCGTTCCTGAATTTTGATGTAACATGCCTCTTATAATCCTTTCTTCCTCTCGCCTCTGTCTCACCCCCCACTCAATTTCCCTGGTTCTCTCTCAACCCACCTCTTTTACTTTCTCACCTCCCTTGCTGTCTGGCTCCCCCCCCCTCCCCTCATTAGCAAGTGGCAGTGCCCTCCATTTCAGGTGTCGGGGGGATGGTGCGGCCCGTGACGGGGGCGGATGTTGGCATCAGGAGGGCAGAGATCCGCCCAGGGCTGCGGGAGATTATCCTCTGTAAGGACCAGGAAGGGAAGGTGGGACTCCGGCTCAGGTCCATCGACAATGTGAGTCAGCATCACAAATTCTTAGACCGGCACTGATGACTTCTTCTACTCTTCCATCAACGTTTAGCCTGTTTTTAACTCTCTATCTGGAGCATCATGATCTGACATGTTAATCACGAGGGGTTTCACCAGTACTAATTTAGCAACTAATACCTGTTGAGTTTTGCAAAAAGTAATCTGACGACTACTTTTTGGGCTGTTGTGTTATTCATAGGGATATTTATGTATTTATTTAAATCTATTAGATCACTGTGGTGGAACCATGACGTCTGAGTTCTCTAGCCAGAGTTTCTCATATCCTATTACTAGTCTTGTGGCCAGATACTGAACATTACTCACAAAAAGCATCCCTTCCTATTATTCCAATGTAGGAGATGGTGGACAAAATCCACAGTCGTCTTTCTATGAAAAAATACATCAAAGTTTAACCAGAGCTAATATGGGCTTTCAGCAAAGGCTAGTCCATTCAAGTAGGGCTCTTCCTGAGTTTCCGTCTTTTGAGTACAATATACACTTTACGAAGATACATTTTACAGAGTGACAATTCAAACATTCATTAGCTTCATTTTTCCGGGTAACACATGTATTATGAAACCCATGCAAAAAGTGTTAGTATGAATAGTAGCTATATTTTTAGATAAGGTCGAGCTGCACATTTCAACACACCTGCTTCTGATGTTACAATTTGAGTGTCCCTTAAATTGATGATGATGATGATGACATGTAACGGACCTGTTTTTATTATCCTGTATTATTCCTGGGACATATGTGCATTGGCTATAACAGTACAGTCATTTGACCAGGGTAAAGCTAGCCACTAAAACAGGGACTGGGTGTTTATTAGCAGTGCTAAGAGCAATGAAGAATTCATGTGCTGTAAGAAAAACAAAAACAACTACGAGTGAATTTCGATACTCGGCCAGCTGGTGCGTGGTAACAGCCTCTTGAAGTAGTTAAGAAGTAGTTTATTATTCCGTTTGTGTTGAATTGCACTGATACAGTTGATGACTGAAAGGAACTGGCAAAAAGCGACGATTCAGTGTATTGGTGATCGATGCTGAGATGACACCACACGCCTGACTTAACAGGGCGCAGAGTCCTCAAAATGAAAGACATCATTCCTATCAAATGATTTAATTATATTGCATGGACATGCATGGTTCCGTTTGGTTTAATTCCTTTCACTGTTTCAACTATCTAGCAATATCTTTATATTATTATGAACATTTGATCTCCTCTATGTCCTTGCCTCCTTCCTCTTTATTTGCTCTGTTTTCCCTCCACTATCGCCGTCTGTCTTTTGTGTCTTGCCTTCGCCATCCATTCCTTGGACTCATTTTGAATGTTTTATCTGTTAATCTGCCCTCTCTCAGGGAGTGTTTATCCAGCTGGTGCAGGCTAACTCTCCTGCGGCCTTGGCCGGGCTGCGTTTTGGGGACCAGGTTCTTCAGATCAACGGGCAGAACTGTGCTGGCTGGAGCGTAGACAAGGCCCACAAGGCCCTGAAGGCTGCCGCGGAGACCCGCATTGAGCTCGTGGTCAGAGACAGGTGAGGAGTTTTTAATACAGGACATACGATTATAACCTGTGTGTCCTAAACCTTTTGTCATTTAGTCTCATTTTTTTATGTTTAAGTATTGCGAGGCTACAGCTGTCATCATCTTTGATGTGTACAGCTACCATGGTTATAGGTGTTCTCATCTATCGAAATGCTAAAGGGAAAGGTTTACCTGGTAATACCAGACTGTAATGGTTCACACAATGGTACAGTACAGTACAGTACAGTGGCCATGCTGCTATGCAGCATCATAGTATCTGAAAGAAGTTGAAAGGTTTGGCTCCCTCTGCTGGCTGCTTCATTGTTTGCACTTTGCTGCTCAGCTCCCGTTTTTGTTTTTACGAACATTCTCAAATAGTTTCTTGTTATCTTGTATGTTCCCATCACTTTCTGAGTTTTTTTTATTTTTTCTTTATCATGATTATAAATTTACAGATATACTTGTACACTTTTGTTTTTAAAAAAAATAGTCTGATTAAAGGGCTCTTTATAACAGAGTGGGTTCCTAATGCTGTGTGTGTGTCTGTGTGTGTGTGTCTAGGCCATTTCAGCGCACCATCACCATGCACAAAGACAGCTCTGGCCACGTGGGCTTTATCTACAAGTCTGGTAAAATCACCTCGCTGGTCAAGGATGGCTCTGCAGCCCGCAACGGCATGCTGACGGAGCATTTCATCTGTGAAATTAATGGCCAAAATGTTATTGGACTCAAGGTGAGACACTTGTTTCTGTATATCTTTTCATCAAATACTCTCAAATACAAACATTTTACTTAGTGCTAATTATATGAGCTAGTAATGTGTGCACTGTAAGACTAGATGGGTTCTACTGAGCTTGCATTGTTGAAAAACATGGACTACAAATTATAATAACAGAACGTGTGTGATGCCTATAGAATGTTAAGTTGATGCTAATTTGAATTTTGCATTGGGATGGCTGCGTACATCCTTGCGGAATGTAGTATAACGCGGGAACGTGCAGCGTTTTTAAGTAAGTGCAGCATTCACCAGCTCCAAGTCTGTACAGATGTGAAGTGAAGTCAAAAGGTTTTTAGTTTGTATCGGCAACGTAGCCATAGTTTGCTTCTAGTCCAATTTATTCTCTGGCAGGTGTGTAGTTCCATTCTGCCCTGTGATGAAGGCTTTGCATGTGCTCTTTAAGAAACCTACAATGTGATGGCAATTCATTAATCAAATGAGGTCCTCACATGAAACTGTCCCTGTGTGAAAATTCCAGGATTCTCAGATCAAGGACATCCTGAGCACCTCTCCGACCGCCATGACCATCACCATCATGCCCAAGTTCATCTATGAACACATGGTTAAGAGGTAGGACTTCAGCATTTCACGGAATTGTTTTCTTTATCATTCATAACTACACATAAGGTGCTGTCAGTCGACAGAATTACACTTTTCCCGCACGGATCCGTGTAGCGCTGATGATGATGCAAAACGTACCAATCAATGAGTTACCTGCTGGTTCATATGGCTTCATGTTTGCTCTTATTAGCACAGTTGTCATCCATAACCTCGACGTTCCACGTCTGGGATTGCTCCGGTGCAATCGGGAAATTCCGCCAGATGCTTGTATTTTCGCCGATGTCCGTTTTCTTTTGGCTTTCTTTTAAACTCCGGTGGATTTCTGAGGACTGTGTTTAACTTCTCCTCAAATCTCTGCAGGGTAAATCCAGACAGCTAGCTAGACTATCTGACCAGTGGTTTTCTTCTCACGCACGACTAAGCGCGTGGTCTGGCAAAGCGAGACTAGCTCAGTAGTAATAAGTTGGTGGGAGCACAAAGTGGACCAGAACCTGCAACCAAAAATCTGTAAAGTGCGTCTAAACATTTTCATTGGTTGCACCGCGGCACCTGCAGGTCTGTCTCTGTGTGCATGTGTGTAGAGTTGGTTTCAGACAGGAGGCAGAAGTGCAGCGAAGCGCTGCTTTACAGACAGCTCTAATGTGTTGACCGGCACTTCAGGTGTAAACAACCAGGCTAATGCTCTCCCAGGAATTGACCTATCACATTCCGTTTCCTGAACCATTGCATGTGCTCTGTGCAACGAGCTTGTGATCGTTCAAAAATAATAGCCAAATAGACTAGGTGCGTATTTTTAGCGAAGCAGAGAGCTTCTGTTACTTTAGTGGAATACAAGCATTGTCTAGAGTGGCCGTGGTGGAATCCTTAAATTTAAGCGAAAATAAGGCATGCAACAAATTTAAAGTAATTATTATTATTCAGATATGAATAATATGATATAATTCAATAAGAATCTATAGAGCGTTAACTATGGAATCCGTTATTTAATGTTTTCCCCATTTTTCTTTAAATTTTCTCTTTTTTTAAAGCCATATTTTCCTGTGGATGTTTACATTAAAACTGTTGTATTGGAGACATTATAGTAAGTGAACAAGTAAAGTTTATTTCTATAGCACATTTAAAAACGGCTTGCGCTGACCAAAGTGCTGTACATAGCGCATTAGCCACAGGGTGCACCTAAATAATGTGCTGGTGCGTCTGAATGAAAAAAGTTGCATCCAATGTAAAAGGTTAGTCTGGAGCCCTTCAACGTACTTTTGTAGTATGTATAGTTTTTGGGCGCACGGAGCTGTAATTACCACGTCACTTCCTGAGTGTCTCCTTGCCACGTGGAGACGTTTAACTGTTGTCACCCATGGTAAACAACTAGTCAAAAATTATAGATTTTTTTTAATATGTAGAAGTGTAAATTGAAGCGTTATTGAGGTTACAGAGCTGCCTGTTTGGGATATTAATGCCAGCTTATTGTGCTGTGTTTCACCAGAAATAGAATGCAATTCACGTTCTATTGGTTTCAAACGATTTCAAAAGCTCAAAAGATTTCGAACATACTAATACAAAATCTCACATACTGTTTAAACCTACTAATTAGCATTTAAGTATGGAATTTCAGCCGCTGCCAATGTATCCTTTCATTCCTTGGTCCGGACCAGCTGAACCAAACAACAGATGTGAAAGGGGCCTTAAATGAACCCAGAGTGAACATAGATTTCACATGATGCTGATCACTGACGAGCTGATGGATGTGATTTTTATTTATTTATTTATTTTTTCTTCCTCCAGGATGTCCTCTGGTCTCCTGCGGTCAGCCATGGATCACTCTGTCCCAGAGGTGTGAAGACCAGGAGGACTGTAAACTGTCAGGATGTCTACAATACAGCGATATGTCTCTCTTTCTCTTTTCCTCACCCATATATTTGTCTCTCTCTCTCTCTCTCTCTGTCTCTGTCTCTCTCTCTCTCTCTGTCTCTCTGTCTGTCTCTTTCTGCCTTCATACCAAACCACCTCCTGCGTCACAATCATCGTCGCCATTTCTCATCTTTAACATAATCTTTAAATGCCTTCTTTTCTTTTCTTCTATTTTTCCAGTTCAGTAGTCTTTACCTTTTCTACGTACCCTCATCTCCTTTGACATGTCTAGTACTTTTTGAAGGTTAACCTTGTAGTCTAAGTATTACATCTTTTATTTTTCTTGTTTTGTATTTGAGGAATAAGGACAGTACACAATGTTTTTTTTCTTTTTTAAGCATGCACACTATCAAGAGTCCAGAGCTTCCTCCTCATTGTGGAGATGAATCATTTGCATGTGACGTTTCATCTTGTCAAAATGCTGTAAAATCCAACGGTCAGTCATCAGAGCCCTACCATGTAGATTACACGGCTGTGCCCCCCAGCCCCTGCACTCGGCCCCCTAATGTGTGTACGTAAGTAATCTGAGCTGAATTAACATCTGGGGCCTCACATTTGACAAAACGTTTGCTGACTGGATTCCGGATTCCAGTGTCTCTTTTACTTGGCCAGTAAAACTAATAGCGTTGTTTTAAGTTTGTACCATATATTGGTAAAATAAAAATAGTGTAGGTTTTGGCACAGAGATTATTTTTATTTTATTTTTGTAGATACCCAACATTTCTAACATGTACGTGAGCGTTGACGACGTAGCGATTTCCACCTTCTCCAAGAGATGGCGAGGTATAATTGTATCACACTTAACTGTCTCTGCGGGCCAATGTCATGATGAGGCTCTGATGTGTTGAATTTGTAGGTACTGGGAACACTGTGCGCACATTCCAGGGGACAGTGTAGGGAAAGAGGACGCCGTAGATGTTTGTTGCCCCATGCAGCTGGAACTTAGCCCTGTCCACAAACACCATAGGAGCTGTGAGATGGTGAAAGGCACACGTACGCAAGATCACAGTGCGTTGATGCGATTAGCTAGCCGGAGGTTAGTTGAAAAGACGTTTTTGTCGGATATGGTTTTGTCCTTCTAACTATAGCTTTCGAGGGAGTTGTTGGCGTTTGTCTGGACAGGGTCTGTGCTGGGCGGACCCACTAAGTGCACTTTCCACTACCTTTTTAAAAGGTTGTCTTTCCTGTATCCATTTCAACAGTTGTGCTTTTTTTTATTATTGTTTGTGGTGCCTCATGTTAATGAGAGAACTCATGAAAACAAAGTCGTATGTTAACCATAAGAAACTGCTGAAATTTGATGCTGAAAATCATCCGCTCAAATTGAAGGCATTTAAAATTCCACATCATGAGCTCAGCCATTGAACTTGCTCTCCTCTGCTATATGTCGTTAGAGGACGCCCCTCTGTAATAATCCTTCCTTGACTGATGAGCACATTGAGATTGAGCGGAGCTCACAGTTGTGAATTTCTACTTGTTATATAAAGTTGCTCCTTTTAATGCTGTTCATGTTTGGATGCATGTATTCCTTTTACTTTTCTAGGTATGCAATCTGATAAACATCACTGTCATTCTGTAAGAAAATGCTAGAAAAAATCTTAAAAGTTTATATACGAATGTAACCAAGATAATATTGTAAAACAAATAAACAGTCTTTCTGTTCACATTGGCTCGGTGGTGTTTGTCTTCTACTCCGGATGTTACGTTTATCTCCATACTGACATATTCTTTAGAATTGCTGTGGTTTGGGAAAATGAGACGAATAAGAAATCAAGTAAGAAAAACATCCAGAGAGACAAGATTCAGACAAACGCACAGATGAATACAACAGAAAGGTTTGCTCCATGCTGTTTAATATAGGGGCTTTTGGTCTTTCTTTATACAGTGTGGTGGGAGTGTGAATGGAGAAGTAGCCCATTGATGTCTTTAACTGTACACACTACTATTGCCATTAAAATAGTTAATTTACTTTACGTTATGTGTGGATATCAATGATGTCAGCTACTTTTTTTTTTTTTATACAAAGCATTGAATGCCCTCAATGGTAGGATGTTAAAGGACTTGGTATGACCTCTGTATACATTAATTATCGTTACATAGGTTATGGAACACATACTCAGACAATTGGACAGGAATGAAGCATAAAATGATAATACACATTCAAATATTGACACAAAAAGCCAAACAACCCCCCACCTCCTCCTGTCTTCCCCAAGAAACATTCAGCATCATACGTGTTTAAGGATATACGTAGTATATAATCACCCTTCCTCTCACATACTGTACACTGTCCCCTCTACAGCAGGACGCTCAGGTGTATTATGGGACAGAAATAAACGGGGTCATTGTGAGATACGAGGTGCTTGCTGAGACGGCGTAGGACACTCGGCATAACGGCCTCCTTGGCATTGCAATAATCTTGGAATGGGTTTTGATAAAGTGCTGTATAGTAACGATTGATCCGAGGAAAGTCAGATTAAACTTTTAATGTATGAATCAATCAATCAGTCACACCCTGGAGAGTTTCAAGCCTCTTCTGGAACTGAATCCTTTATAACAAGGTTTAGAATCCTAAACAAGGACACTGCAAGCCATATTGTTTGTTACCCATTCAATAGGAAAATGTAGGGGACAAAATGGCTCCAAAGATGTGATTATGTTCACCAGGCCCTATTAGGACACGTAAGTGGAGGCATAACGGTGTTAACACAGGCCTGTTAGCAACACCAGAATACATAAAACATATTAAAGCAAAAGACATAAAGCTATTCAATATGGTGGGCCCCCCCAAAAAAAATATAGTTTTAAATATAGAGAAAAACATTCATTCTTTTCTTACGCACACAAATTATTATTTTAATGTGTGCAAACGAGTTAAGAAGATAATTTGTGCACAAAATGTATTGTGTGCAGAACATAATATCTTCTGCGGACAAGACAATAACTTGGGTGCACAAGGTATTAAATGAAAACCTGTGTACAAGATATAATTTGTATGATGACGGTGGTTATCAACTTAATTTCTTAACGCAGGTTTTTATGAAATGTGATTAACGCAAATAGTGTCTTAGAGATTAAGTGTTTAGACAACATTAAAATACGTTTTAACACAGTGTGGTTGTGTTAACATATTTTTACGTGTCAATGCAACAAAAAGTATGGAAGGCTATAGTAAGCAAAAAAAAAAACTGCTTAGAAATGTAATATTTGCACGACATTAAGTGTGTTAACACATATTTTTACGCGTACGCCAACAAGATATCTTGTGTGCACAAGATCCAAAGCACTATATACTGTATGTATATATATATGTATATATATTTAAACAATTAAATATTCTCTCAAGGCTTTGGGGGGCTCCGTAATACATTAATAACAATGCACTACAGTTTAGAAATAAACTCAGACATTCACATACATGACCGCATAAGCAGCTGA
The DNA here is from genome assembly GCF_004354835.1 of Perca flavescens. Classification (NCBI taxonomy): domain Eukaryota; kingdom Metazoa; phylum Chordata; class Actinopteri; order Perciformes; family Percidae; genus Perca; species Perca flavescens. The sequence goes on from NC_041337.1 coordinate 31,738,577, forward strand.
TGTGTAGACTGTTACGATTAGAGATAAATTAAGGGGTTTGACATGATTACCCACAACAAGCCTGAATTCCTAAACCTGAACTTGTTAACACAGCATCACAAGTTCACTGTATCAACCCTTTCCTTTCCTCCATCACCCTGTGTTGGTTACAAGAGCCTGTTTTTAATGCCAGCAGCAGAGTTGGACTGACTGAAATCAGTTACAATGATGATGATACAGTAGTTATCATTCACATGACTTTCATCGTTAGAAATTTCATTTCACAAAATATGTAGAGGAGGAGGCCGCCTCCCACCTGCTCCCTCGCAGGATTATATGGCTTTTTCTAAAACATTAAATAGTTGTAGCCTCCTAATCCACTTTAGCCAAGCGGCTCACACAGTCAGGAGATGGTAACATGACTAGTGTACAACTCATGTGATAATGAGAGTGATGTTCAAGTTATGGATGAGCAAAAGTGGAAGTGGAGAAGAGGCTGTCCTTTGTGTCTCTAAAGGTCCTGACACACCAACCCGACGGCCGGCCATCGGCAGAAAAAACAGTCGGCTCCTCGAGGTCCAAAAAGTTCCTCGGAACACGCCGAAGCGACGCCAACTTCAGCGTACGTTCTGCACGTGCGAGAGACGTTAACACGTCTCCATAACAGCAGGTGGCGCTAATCTGTATTGTCGCCCAAAAAAATTAAAAAACGGAAATGACAAACGCGTCACGTGGGCCTGGCTTCTCCAGCCGAACTGGCTTATTCGAAATACGATCTCGTATTTTTACGAAAATAGTAACGTTTCTGAAAACATTTTAAGCGAAAAATAGGCCATGCAGTTGCTTAATCGGTCTTCATTTCAGATCGACAAAGGTCAGTTTAAAAGATTTTTGTCAGATTTTGAGAGGCGGTCCGTCACTCATCCCGCTCGTCATTTCCGGGTTAGCGCTCCACCAATCAGATTGGTCACTGAGTCCGACTGCCCGCCCTCCGACCCAGCAAATCAGGTCGGTCAAAATGAAGGCTGACAGCCCCTCCGACGGACGACGGCACGGAACACAGCGAACAGACTCGAGTCACCGACCTCGCCAGACTGTCCGACGGCCGATTATCGGGTTGGTGTGTCAGCGCCTTAAGGGATTCCTTCAAACCTTTCATGGATCACAATGCATTGCAACGGCCGCTGCTTTTATGGACCCTTTAAATCGATGAAGTGAAAACGCAAACACAGACAGGGGTTGCCATGATTGTCACTGACGTCTGACAATTACATTATTTGACCACGTAGCATAAACACTGCTTATTCTCTACCAGTGTGTGTTTTTACAACATCACTTAGACTTAAATGTCCATTTATTTTGAACGGCCTGTAGATACATATTGTGGTCAAATGTAGAGAGCTGAGCTCTAAAGTTCTTATCATGGATGAAATTCACAGAAATAATGGCATGGATCTACCTGAAATGTCTAGATTATTTTAGTTAAACCTCTTTCATCTTTGCCTTGAACATGATCAGCACTATGTCACACTGAATTGACACTTCAGACCAACAGGACAATCAGTTAAAACTCAGTGAACATACACTTACTTACAATCTCAACTTCAAGTAATTGCTTAAATTCATAAAGTGAACAATAGTGCAAAATATGTCAACCAAATAGTAAAAAAGAAAAGAAAAGATTTATGCTCCTCATTTCTTCACCAAAGAACTGATCAATTCAGTTGGCGTCGGACTTTTTTTTTTTTTTTTTTTTTTTTGCTGGTTGTGTCAGGGTGTTCCTCGATCCACGTTTGGCTCACGAGTCTCTGACAAGCAGACAAATTTCGATTTGACAGTTGCAGTTGGCTTGTTTGCCCTTATAACACATGGAGTAAAACATCTGCACAAGATCAGCAACAAGAGGGAATTGTCGTCAGGTGCCACTTTCATTAAAGTCCTCTCGAGAAACACACATTCACACAAAATAAACACCCTGATCCTAAATGCCATTACAACCCAGATATCTTATTGATTTACATTTTGAGTGTCGACTAACATGTAGTACTCCATGTCTAGAAATGCTTTGCAGAATGATCCATTAAACAAATCAGGTTGATGTATTTGCAGTGACTGACTAACTCTTGTACAGTGGACTTGAAATACACACTACCAGAGTGACAGTTAAACTACACCAAGAGAGCACTAAGTTAGCAGAAATATACAGCACAGAGCACACACTGAGCACAACTCGCTTCTTTCAGATCTACATCAAAGTGTCAAACTGAGCCAGTGAGTATCTACAGTACAACCAAGTGTCTGATCATTATATGACTTTCCTATTAGATTTGATGAATTGAAGACATTCCCTAAGTGTGTTATGTGAAATGAAAGCAACCCAAATCGAGTTCAATTATTTTCAATAACTCAAAAGTTCAGCTGATTTGGCTTTGAATGCAAGCTTCAGTGTGCAAGGACCAGCCGTATGACTGAGAACAGGGAAAAAAATCCACCTTAAAACAGAATGTCCATGTTGTTCTTATTCTCTCTCTCGTAGCCTGAAACCCAAGAACAAAGACTTCCAGCACCTAACTCTACGTAAAACCACAACTTGTCGCTTACGCTTAGTTTGTGTACGAATTACACAAGAATTATTTGAATTAGTGAGCTTTAGAGGTGCTAGTAGATGGATAGGACAGAGCCAGGCTAGCTGTTTCCCCTGCTTCTAGTCTTTATGTTAAGCTAAGCTAACCGCCTGCTGTTTGCAGCTTCATAGCGTACAGAGACGACAGTGGTACTGATGTTCTCATCTAACTCGCGGTAAGAAAGCAAATACGTTTTCTCCAGCCAAATCTTTACCGCTCCAATCAGCAAACAGAGGCCGGAACAGAGTGGCTGAGAACGATGACGTTGAGCTTGTGCGCTAGCTTGTGTTGTTGTTCCGTAATGGCGGCGGAGAAAGATGCGAGCGAAGCCATTCGGTCCGTTGTGGCAACACTGCCGAATATCCAAAAGTTAAATTGCTGAGTTTTGTTGGTGGCCATGATGTTGTGGCCCTGATCCCCACGGGGTTCGGGAAGAGTTTGATTTTCCAGCTCGCTCCGTTAGTAGTGAAGGAGTTGGCTAAGGCGAACGCTAGCGATGCTAAGCCGACGTAAAGCAGATCAAGAGTGGCTCTGGGCAGATCCAATAATTTTAAATTTCAACACAGTACCTGCCTTCAAGGAAGTTAGGAAAGAGGCCAGACTCTCTGTACAAATGAAATGTACGAGACTCTGGTAGGACCAGGCTAGTGTAGAATACTCATGTGGACAAAAAGTACTGGTATGTAAGGGCCATTTCAGGCACTGGATCTGCCCTCCAACAGCTGTGATGGTTGAAAGTGTCTATGGTTCTTGGCAGCCTTGCTGTCGTGCGTTTCGGTGTGTTCTACCCTTAGAATCAATCTGATGTATGTGTCTACATTGTTGTTTCTTGATCCATGTTTTCAGTCTTGAAGATGTCGAAGACTCAAACAGTCAAAGGACTTCTGAATTAGGGTGGATTTTCCCTTTGTCACTGATAGATTCCTACTTGGAATCGTGTCAAAAATTACGATTTCATCGGAATCATTTCTTTATTGGAATCGTTTGGAGGATTTGGTTTCAAATCTGATCATGGGTTCCAAATTTAACATGCGCAAGTTTTGGTTTCCGTAGCGGCCAGGCGCTTGTTGTGTTGCAGCCGTGGAGCACAGTAAGCGGTGCTCTAGTGTGGCTTTATTTTACGTTGAAAAAGCCCCGTCAAACTGCAACCCACCTTTGAATCAAAATAAAACTTTCCTCTTATTTGTGAAATAAGCATGAGACCCGTTTCAACTTCACCACTCAAAGAATCGGAATCGAGAATCGATAAGAACCGGAATCGAAAGAAAGAATCGGAATTGGAATCAGAATCGTTAAAATCTAAACGATGCCCAACCCTAGTCACTGAGCAGTGTAGCTCATCCACTGCAGACAACAAGACCATTTGGGCACACATTGACTCACTCTTACACACACACACACACACACACACACACACACACACACACACACACACACACCCACCCACCATATTTCTCGTACACATGCACCAACACATGATTGTTAGAACATGTCAGAATTGAGACAGCCTGGTAGGTTGACAGATCAATGAACCTTTAACATTTCCCTGCATTTAAAAAGAAAAAAAAAAGTGTTAAACATCCAAACGTAGATCATTAATTTCAATCAGCTCATTCGGTTTTGCACAAGTCAGTAGTGTTAGTAGACATCTTGGTATCAACAGCAAGGACCAGTGGGTGAGAGACAATAAGGAGCAGACCAAACAGAACAGCGTTTACTAGTCAGAGATCGTAGTCATAAATGCACATTTCCTGTTCCTGATGCTCCCCTCAGCTATTAACCTTGATGAGGAATGAAGGACAGGAAGTTTTTTCGGTTACACTTGAAGGGATCTACATAAAGAGTGACATGACACTGTCATGAACGTGGCATGAACATTATAAACAAGTCATAAACGTTTATGACATAACGCTTCTTTTAGTAACTGTCATTCGGTTTTTGTCATGACAAGTTAGGGTTAGGGTTAGGGTTCATGTGTCATGACAGCGTCATGTCACTCTTATGTAGATACCTTCAAGTAAAGTGTTACAGTTTTTTCTCTTCCTCTCCTCTACACTACAGGTATCTTCCAACAAGCTAAGACCCATACAGGAGAGGCCGTAGTTAAGGACCACAGAGGTGCTAGACAGATTCTCCTGTTATATCTGTGATCCGCCCAGGTCACCCCCGCCTGCAGGGTAATGCCTCAACCCCCCTCCCCGGCGCAGCGAGTGCAGCGCCACAGTGCAACAGCCTCGCAACAGCGAGCCTATATGGTACATGGGCTGTCCGGCACGGATTGGGCCACGGCAGAACCACGCCACTGTTGGCACCACTGGGATGGCCACTGCCAGCAGATCAACCAGGAAGTGACGACTCCAGTAGCTTTTCTCAATTGTGCCAGAGCTGGTTGAATCTCCCTCCTCTGCTGCGGCGCCCCCTGTGGCGTCTTGTTCTTTAGTTTCATCTTCATCATCATCGTTCTCATCGTGCAACTCCACTACAGTAACACCAGCTATCTCCTCATGGGAAGAGGATCTCCTCGGCTGGGAGGTGTGAGGCTGTTCTACGTCTGGCGAGAATCTTGGGCTGCTTGGACTCAGCTCTGCTGTCTCCACCTGGGTCGATCGTGCTGGTAAACCAACGTCTCGCTGCCTGTCTTCCATGCTGAGGTTTTCCAGTGTCCCACCCTGTCTGCCTTCTCCACAGCATCCTCCAAACTGAAGCTCACCCTGCGTCCCTGCCGATGTCTCTGCAAAATCGCAGGGTTTTCCTGGTGCTACCTCATCTACTGCACTCTGAACTTCCACCTCATTCCCTCCCTCTGAGCCCATTTGCATCCGCTGCTCTTCTTCTGCCAATCTAATCGCTGTCGTTTCCTCCTGCTGCTCCATTGCTGCAGCTTCCTTCTCTCCCTTCTCTTTCTCCTGCTTTTCCTCTTCCTCCCCATATACAGGACTTTCCATGGAACATGCCACAGTAGCGGACCGTGGTAAGGGAGGGACCAGAGGAGTCTTAGTGACCGGGATCGGCTCTGTGGCTGTACTCATCATCGTCGCTGTGGTTACTGAAGTTATGGTGGTGATGGAGTCCAGCTCCTCCTCCCCCTCATCAGACATCCAGGTAGAGGTGGGGCTGCAGGCCTGGGAGCGGAAAGTGCGTTGCTCCGCAATGGTATCCAAATCCGAGGGGTAACCTGTCGTTGCAGGGATGGGGCAGCTTTCGGTCTGAATGCCTGTCTCCCGCAGGGGGTGCAGGTAGAGGTGGTGGTGGGATAGGCAGGGATGGCTCATACAGCCAACTCCGCCCATGCCGCAACGAAGGGGTGCCAGCCGCTCACCTGTGCACAGCTTGTCATAGGTGGAGGAGTGTGGCATGGTGTGGGGCATAGAGTGGGACAAATTGTGAGGGAAAGAATGAGGTAAGGTATGGGAGTAAGTGTGGGGCAGAGAGTGGGGCAGAGAGCTACTAGGCAGAGAATGGGGCAGAGAATGGGGCAGAGAATGGGAAAAGGTCTGTGCGTAGGAGTTGAGTAAAGATGCTGTTTCCTCAGAGAGGAAGGCTGCCTCCAGCAGCAGGTCGGTCCGACTGGGGACGCTGCTCTCCCCACAGCACACAAAGCCGCTGTCCTGGGTGCCGTCACCTGACAGACAAGGAAAGTCCAGGCCGTTGCCGTTCCGGTCCGCAAGCGCCTGATCACTCAGCTTAGTGTAAGTGGAGCTCCGGGTCAGAGAACGGGCTGGCGAAGCATCGCAGGAGCAAGACCCCCTCCCTCCTACTGCCGGTTTGGGTATTCCCCCTGGACTTTCCCCTGATACCGATGCTGGTGCCGAACCTCCTACACGGGTCCGAAAGCCTGGAATGCCTTCCCCCTCCTTGGCTAATCCAGCCTGGGCTAGGTCCATGCTCAGCAAAAGGTTCTCAAGCTTGTGGTTCTGAGTGTTGATGTCCTGAAAGTACTTCTGGACCCCTATGTCCCCGCTGAGCCCCCCAGCATCACTGAGACTGGCGCGAACAGTGTCCACAGCCTGTTTAAGCTGCTGGATCTCCTGACGCGCCTCCTTCAGGGCCAGCTGAGCCTCAACACGGTGACATTCCTCCTCAACCCAGTCCTCCTGCATCCTGTATAGCTGGCCTCTCAGCTCATCTATCTCTGTGTCCCTGGGAGGGGGGAAATGGAGAGGAGAAAGGGGAAAAAGAAAGAAGAGAAGAGAAGAGAAGAGAAGGGGAGAGAACAAAATAGTTATGAGGATTCAGATATTAGGCCTAGTGTAAAGCGGGATCTATGCTTCTGCGGAGGCTCCACACAGAGCTTTCACCATAGCCTACGTAAGTGACCTGAAGTTTATACTTGTGCGTTGGTGGGCGTGTTATCTAGAGAATAGGAGAGCTGGCATGTGTGTATGCGTGGGGAGTGTGTGGTAGAGCGAATGAGAGAGTGACGGTGATTAGCTTCGGCGCAAGTAGCGACTCTAGAGGCAAAGTGGGAGAAACAAAGTGTCTCCCCTGTGCTTTCTGAGCATGGTAGGAAATCTGTAGCAGGAAAAGTTAACCTTCTCTCCTTGATTTCATGTTGTTTATGGAGAAGGAGAACCAGGAAATGAGTCGGGGGAAATGCAACGCTACCAAGCCACGGCCGAGCGGACAAATAACAGTTGTTGCGGTCTGTGTCTGTCTGTGTAGTTCTTTTTTTGAGAGGTGCGCGTCAGGCTACGGCAAAGGGTCCGGCGTAGTGTCTGTATCTCCACGCACCGATGTACGTACTAGAGATGGTCCGATACTGCCTAAAACGCTGGTATCAGTATCAGGAAGTACTGGAGTTTATGCACCGATCCGATACCACGTAATAAAGCCCTAAAGAAAATCTACATTAAAGTAGTTTATTTATGTTCTTTTTCTGTTATAACTGACTGTCAAACTGGATAATAAAAGAAAGTTCTGTGGCATTCATTGTTTGTATTTGTTCATGTTTCACAAAGAGTTTAACTTGAGCCAGACAGACAACAAAGATTTAGTTTAAGTTCAGGTATCGGAATCGTTATTGGGAAGCAAAAAATGGTATCAGGCCATCTCTAGTACGTACCCACAGCTTTGATAAAACGCAGAAGCATAAATTGGCCCTAAGGGTTGGGGTTAGAACCTGGTACTTAAAGGAAAACCTCAGAAAAAGTCAGACAGTATAAAACATGACTTTCTGGCCAGTATGGAAAATCTCTATTTCTATCCAAGTATCTCACCTGTCTTGTAGAGTGTTGATGGTTTCCTTCAGCCTGGCCCGCAGGTGTCGGATACACACCTCTTTCTGCTGCAGTGGTGTGAGGTACTGCTCTGGTGGAGGGGGCCGGATACCGTGGTTGTCCGTACATGACGTGTACTTCTGATGACGTCTAGAACAATCATACGAAAGGAGTTTTTCATAGTTCTTTTGAACTGATTACACTTCAGTGACCTTTATTTTATTTTGTTGATGTCTTTTAAGTAGGGCTGGTAATTGAAACTCAATACCTTTATATCCAGAGCACTGATGATCAAAAAACTGTTGGTGCTGGTTAGGTATTAAAAGTTTACATGGTTTTTTTTTTAGAACTTGCTAAAACAGCTGCTTCCTGTCTCTGATGAGATAAGACTTGACTGTAAGACCAAAACAATGATTCGGCTGACAATTCTCTGCGGGTTTGTCACTATGAGCAAGTCCTTTTACATAACATATTCTTGTTTGATCCACTATTATTATAAAATGATTTATCAGAGCAGCTTTAAAAGACTGAAAATGTACTTTCGATAAAACAGCTAGGGAATTGGAGGACTGAGCTCCTTCTGGACGGCTCTACTTGATGCCATCTCTTTTTGTTCTTCTGTTTCATCTCCTCTCTTCCCGCATCTCTATTAATTTGTCTAACTTTTGCACTTTTATCTTTTGATGTTGTGTGCCCTTACTGGTGTGTGTTTGTCAGTGTGCGAGGGTCTGTGTTGTTGTGTGTCCCCATTTGTTTTGGACCTGAACTGGGTTGGTGTGTGGCTGAGTAGGGGAATTAAAGGGAAGTGACACACTGTTTTCACTATGCTTTGTTCACCATGGACTGTGCTGTACAGTATGTCACGTACTGTGAAAATGTTAAATTTAAATAAAAACCAGCTAGGGGATGTAAATACATGTTGTATTAGTTCTGATTTTCACCGATGTGAAAGTCTGCAAAGTTTTGATTTCTATTTGTAACTTTGGTTTGAAAGGAGTGCAATCAATCCTTCTATGGAGTATATTAGACAAGAGCACTTTACGGAACAGACCATGCAGTTTCTAATGACTTACCCTTTGGTGGGGCTGCAGTCGCTGCCTTTGCAAGAGCCTGAGTTGCTGCTGTTGCTAAGGGAGGTGTTGCCATGGGGATCTCTATTACTAGGCGGGGCCGGGGTCCGCCTGGTCCAAAGTAAGAGGAAACATGTTAACCTGTTCCCGCAACACTCCAAACAACAAGGTGACAGTGGATTATGTGAGCTGTTGAGCAAAACCATTATGAACAATTGTTCAAAATCACAAATCAAAGAAGACACGAATGGAGCACGCGTCAATCCAGGTCCACTAACATGCCAAATACAACACCGAAATGCACAAATAAACACAGACACATTATGAATACAGAGGGCAAAAAGTTACTGCCAACAGACGACAGTTCTGCCTTAGAAACAAGGACACACACTCATTTGGGCAATGACAGTGATGCGGCAATTATAAAAAAAAAAAAAAGGAATGTGCTCTGCAAAGATGAAAAACCAAAGCAAGAATCCAAAGGAATTAGGAAGTCAATGAAATATAACTGCAGGAAGCATTCCTCAAAAGAAATAACACGAGATAGCTTTCACTAAAGGGTATCAAAAAAGAGGACAAACAAAGAGAAAAGAATAAGGGAGTAAGAGGTCAGGCTAGACAATGTGGAAACAATTCTGTTAGAAGAAAAAAAACATTCAACACAGTGCAAAGGCTCTCATCATTCCCATGCTTGAAAAAGTCAACTGAGTGAGGAAAGAAGCGGGACTCGGAACAGACCGACAACGAGGGGTCGACGGAGAGTTCGTTGAACGGCTGTGGCGATCCGGAGACTTGGTGGAAGTGTATCCTTTAGTCGGCGACTTGTTCGATGCGTAGCCTTTAGTCGGGCGCATTGAGACCATATAGCCCGTCTCCATAGGAACGTAGTCTAGCTCTATGAACCTGCAGTAGTCAAACCTGACCAGGCAGAGACAACAGGGGTGTTAAATCACAGAGGACCACGCCGGGCTGATACAATGTGCATGCTTCAAACGTATGCACGCTAGTGAGGTGAGACAAAGCTGTCTTAGGATTCTCCAAATTCATTCAGAGCATGAGATGCAGGTCATCGCTAAATAGCAACAAGCACTCAAACACTGACCGGGGCCCAGGAGAGGTGGCTCTCTAAAAGCTTTACCAAAGGAAAGGAAGATAGCTCTGCTTTAATCGTTCTGGCTGCTCTCCTTGGCTTCCCATGTGAAGTCTTTTGCAGCTATGAAGCGTTTACTGGCACAGAACCCAAGCTACTCTGCATCCTGAAACACAATTCACAAGAGATACAGTGTTCTGAGACTCTAATGATTAGAGAGGCAGCGGCATCAGCATTAGCATTAATTCACGAGAGCCTCATCATCCAGAGCATTTCACTCCAAACAAGCTTTCAGACAAATGTCTCTACACACGGCCGATGTGCTTTGGAACATTGGGTAGATCTCAAAGACACGATCGAGCAGAAATTCAACCTCCGACACATCTGATACACAAATCAAAAGACTGTCAGAACGTGACAATATAATCTCTCTTATCACAACAAGTTAGATGTCCTTGCTAACATCTGGATAGACTTTTAGAAGGACAGAAAGGTTTGTTCAACTGTCAAAATGGTGTCAGATTTACCCAGCTGTGAAATGTTAAAGACCAATCCAACCCCTTTGGGCTATCCAACATCCCTGCTAGTCTCTCTCTCCATGCACCGCCAGGAAAGATTCTTCTTCTTCTGTAGAGTAACCGCTGCTAAAAATAACTCCCTATATATATATATATATATATATATATATATATATATAATATAAACAACATCATTCTGCACTATGAGGCCAGATTATAATCTATAATTTACAACAACAATTTGGAATATATGCTTATTTGCTCTTGTGCCAAGAGTGAGAGGTTAAATGTAAAGCCAGAGCCAGGAGGTGATTAGCTTAGCTTAGCATAAAAACTGGAAGCAGTTAGCTTCGGTATTGTGTGAGGTTGCCAGGCGACTTCAATTCAATTCAATTTATTTATAGTATCGATTCATAACAAGAGTTATCTCAAGACACTTTACAGATAGAGTAGGTCTAGCCCACACTCTATAATTTACAAAGACCCAACAATTCCAATAATTTCCCCAAGAGCAAGCGTTCAGTGTGACTTGTGGAGAATCCAGGATATCACCACAGCCCAGGAGAGACAGAAAGACCGAGCACTGTAGACGTTTGTAGACAGCAGAGATTCCAGCTAAAATGTTGCTGGGGAATATTATGGATAACTTTTTTAAAATCACAAAGGTTTCAATGTCTAATAAAGTGCTGTAGTGGTTGCCAGTTTGTCCGTCAGAAATGCTCAATGAGGCGTTATTATGGAACCCATGCAACTTCTAGGCATGACCCGCCCTTCCATAGCATTTACACACTACTATTGGCCAGGCGTCCATGCTTTTGCAAGGTAACGTAACCTGATTTGTTCAGGTCCCTGACCAATCGGCTATCCTAACCTTAACCACTCGAGGTCAATGCCTAACCCCAACCAATCAAGCTGCTTTGTAGGGCGGGACTTGCCTAGAAGTTACATGGGATCCATAATAACGCCTCAATGAGAGATTATATTGTGGAACAATGGCTAACCAGGATGTGATTTCAGGACTGCCCTTTCTATAGTTTCAAAACTTACAGTAATTCCCCCATTTCTGTGTTCACTTCCCATGCCTACAGTCTTTATGCTAAGCTAAGCTAAGTAGCCCGCTGACTCTAGCTTCATGCTTGACGTTCAAACAAAAATAGAGTGGTATCGATCTGCTCATCGAACTCTTAGCAAAAGCATTTCCTAAAATGCCGAACTAATCCATGACAGGCAATGGACACTTTTGCAAAACTACCCTTAGAGACCATGTAAAACCACACATATCATAAATAATAAAGTTAAAAAAAAGTCAAACAAACATATTTTCACATTTAACCATTGCTACCATCCTGCTAAAGAAAATAAAGTTGAGTATCACAGAATAGTTACATCAGTAGTAGCCAGGAGAAGGAAGGGTGATCTGTTATGGGCAACTTCTAAAGAAATTAAAGAATTGTAAATGTCACATAACGAATGTTGTAATGACCTCTTACTTTAAAGAAACATGTGTTGCCCAATCACTGGCCTCCACAGTGGGAGGAGGGGACAAGCAGGACCAATTGGAGCAGCCGTGAGGGATTTTCACACAGGACCCGATAACTCCACACCACCGTAGTGGCTACATTTGACTACATCTATTTATTTTTTGGGGCTACCCCAACCTCCCCAAGCTTCTAGCAAGAGTTGTGCTGAGTAAACGTGTCCTGTGTGATACAATAAGGGAGTAGGCCAGATATTGACTACTCGGTATTTCTTTGAAGATCAATATATGACAAAAGCCAAGACCAAACAGAAACAGGCAGAGGGAAGCAGCTGAAGCAGTGAGCCTGGAGGGGACAGTACAACAGTGTTTCAGGTCTGTCAGTCTGTCCCATCCATCTGCCGAGATGGAACCTGTATCTGGCCTGTGGGTGCTGGGTGACAGTCTGCTGGAGGAACCTGTGTCTGGGCTGTGGGTGCTGGGTGACAGTCTGCTGGAGGCAGTTGTGGGGAGGCTGCAGGAGTCGAGTGTAGTGGGTGAAGTACATAAATATTCCTTTATGCTGTGGTGTGTTCCTGGTAGAGACAGAGACTTATTTTCAAGAAGCTGAAATCATTTTAGATTTCCAGCCATTTCTCCTTTTTAAATAAACCCAAAAGTACATTCGTATTTCAGGGAATGTCGGCGTCTCACCAGCTTTCTGCTGTCGAACTGGTTAGTGTTCGTAAACAAACAGGGTGCTGTTGATTTAAGCGGCTGTGTTAAACCAGTGATCACATGTGATCACAGTTTGCTTTCAAAGCACAATGATAGCGCAGTTTCTACCGTGCATGTAGCCTCTAAACACAACTTCATCCATCCATCCATCCATCCATCTTCGTCCGCTTATCCGGTGTCGGGTCGCGGGGGGAGCAGCTCCAGCAGGGGACCCCAAACTTCCCTTTCCCGAGCAACATTAACCAGCTCCGACTGGGGGATCCCGAGGCGTTCCCAGGCCAGGTTGGAGATATAATCCCTCCACCTAGTCCTGGGTCTTCCCCGAGGCCTCCTCCCAGCTGGACGTGCCTGGAACACCTCCCTAGGGAGGCGCCCAGGGGGCATCCTTACCAGATGCCCGAACCACCTCAACTGGCTCCTTTCGACGCAAAGGAGCAGCGGCTCTACTCCGAGCTCCTCACGGATGACTGAGCTTCTCACCCTATCTCTAAGGGAGACGCCAGCCACCCTCCTGAGGAAACCCATTTCGCCGCTTGTACCCTGGATCTCGTTCTTTCGGTCATGACCCAGCCTTCATGACCATAGGTGAGGGTAGGAACGAAAACTGACCGGTAGATCGAGAGCTTTGCCTTCTGGCTCAGCTCTCTTTTCGTCACAACGGTGCGATAGATTGAATGCAATACCGCACCCGCTGCGCCCGATTCTCCGACCAATCTCCCGCTCCATTGTCCCCTCACTCGCGAACAAAACCCCAAGGTACTTGAACTCCTTCACTTGGGGTAAGGACTCATTCCCTACCTGGAGAAGGCATTCCATCGGTTTCCTGCTGAGAACCATGGCCTCCGATTTAGAGGTGCTGATCCTCATCCCAACCGCTTCACACTCGGTTGCGAACCGATCCAGTGAGTGCTGAAGGTCGCAGGCCGATGATGCCATCAGGACCACATCATCTGCAAAGAGCAGCGATGAGATCCCCAGCCCACCAAACTGCAACCCCTCCCCACCCCGACTACGCCTCGATATCCTGTCCATAAATATTACAAACAGGATTGGTGACAAAGCGCAGCCCTGGCGGAGGCCAACCCTCACCTGAAACGAGTCCGACTTACTACCGAGAACCCGGACACAGCTCTCACTTTGGTCATACAGAGATTGGATGGCCCTGAGTAGAGACCCCCACCCCCATACTCCCGCAGCACCTCCCACAGTATCTCCCGGGGACCCGGTCATACGCCTTCTCCAAATCCACAAAACACATGTAGACCGGTTGGGCATACTCCCAGGCTCCCTCCAGGATCCTTGCGAGTGAAGAGCTGGTCCGTTGTTCCACGACCAGGACGGAATCCGCATTGTTCCTCCTCAACCCGAGGTTCGACTATCGGCCGAACCCTCCTTTCCAGCACCTTGGAGTAGACTTTACCAGGGAGGCTGAGAAGTGTGATACCCCTATAATTGGCACACACCCTCTGGTCCCCCTTTTTAAAAAGAGGAACCACCACCCCAGTCTGCCACTCCTTTGGCACCGTCCCAGACTTCCACGCAATGTTGAAGAGGCGTGTCAACCAGGACAACCCCTCCACACCCAGAGCCTTGAGCATTTCTGGACGGATCTCATCAATCCCCGGGGCTTTGCCACTGTGTAGTTGTTTGACTACATCAGTGACTTCCGCCTGGGAAATCGACGACAATCCCCCGTTATCCTCCAGCTCTGCCTCTAACATAGAGGGCGATTAGTCGGATTCAGGAGTTCCTCAAAGTGCTCCCTCCACCGCCCTATTACCTCCTCAGTGGAGGTCAACAGTGTCCCATCCTTACTGTACACAGCTTGGATGGTTCCCTTCCCCTCCTGAGGTGGCGAACAGTTTTCCAGAAACACTTTGGTGCCGACCGAAAGTCCTTCTCCATGTCTTCTCCAAACTTCTCCCACACCCGCTGCTTTGCCTCTTTCACGGCAGAGGCTGCAGCCCTTCGGCCCCTCGGTACCCTGCAACTGCCTCCGAGTCCTCCGAGATAACATATCCCGGAAGGACTCCTTCTTCAGTCGGACGGCTTCCCTGACCACTGGTGTCCACCACGGTGTTCGTGGGTTACCGCCCCTTGAGGCACCTAAGATCCTAAGACCACAGCTCCTCGCCGCAGCTTCAGCAATGGAAACTTTGAACATTGTCCACTCGGGTTCAATGCCCCCAGCCTCCACAGGGATGCACGAAAAGCTCCGCCGGAGGTGTGAGTTGAAAGTCTGTCGGACAGGGGCCTCCTCCAGACGTTCCCAATTTACCCGCACTACACGCTTTGGGCTTACCAGGTCTGTCCAGAGTCTTCCCCACCCCTGACCCAACTCACCACCAGATGGTGATCGGTTGACAGCTCTGCCCCTCTCTTCACCCGAGTGTCCAAAACATACGGCCTCAGATCAGATGAAACGATTATGAAATCGATCATTGACCTTCGGCCTAGGGTGCTCTGGTACCAGGTACACTTATGAGCATCCCTATGTTCGAACATGGTGTTCGTTATAGACAATCCATGACTAGCACAGAAGTCCAACAACAAACAACCACTCTGGTTTAGATCAGGGAGGCCGTTCCTCCCAATCACGCCTCCAGGTGTCTCCATCATTGCCCACGTGTGCGTTGAAGTCCCCCAGCAGAACAATGGAGTCCCCCACTGGAGCCCCATGCAGGACTCCAGTCAAGGTCTCCAAGAAGGCCGAATACTCCGAACTCCTGTTTGGTGCATATGCACAAACAACAGTCAGAGTTTTCCCCCACAACCCGCAGGCGTGGGAGGCGACCCTCTCGTCCCACCGGGTAAACTCCAACACAGCGCGCCAGCCGGGGCTTGTGAGTATCCCCACACCCGCCCGGGCGCCTCACACCCTGGGCAACTCCGGAGAAGAAAAGAGTCCAACCCCTATCCAGGAGTATGGTTCCAGAACCGAGACTGTGCGTGAGGTAAGCCCCACCAGATCTAACCGTAGCGCCCCACCTCCCGCACCAGTTCCGGCTCCTTCCCCCACAGAGAGGTGACGCCCCACGTCCCCAGAGCCAGCGCCTGCCGCCCGGGTCTGGTCCGTCGAGGCCCCTGACCTTCACTGCCACCCATGTGGCATCGCACCCGACCCCAACGGTTCCTCCCACAGGTGGTGGGCCCATGGGCTGGAGATGGGAGCCACGTAGCTTGTTCGGGCTGTGCCCGGCCGGGCTCCGTGGCAAACCCGGCCACCAGGCGCTCGCCGACGAGCCCGCCGTCTGGGCCTGGCTCCAGACGGGGGCCCCGGGCTTCCTCCGGGCAGGGTCACTCCATCTCTACCTTGCTTCTTCATTGGGGTTTTTGAACCATTCTTTGTCTGGCCCCTCACCTGAGACCACTTTGCCTTGGGAGACCCTACC
The DNA here is from genome assembly GCF_004354835.1 of Perca flavescens. Lineage (NCBI taxonomy): Eukaryota > Metazoa > Chordata > Actinopteri > Perciformes > Percidae > Perca > Perca flavescens. The sequence goes on from NC_041337.1 coordinate 31,754,660, forward strand.
AGGAGCACAAAGCTCCAGACAACACAGCCCTCAGGTTCACAGAGACACACAAACCTCTCCACCACGATAAGGTGATGGTTCACGGAGAACTTCATGCTACCAAAAATGACATGGAACATGGACCAAATGATGTTACAAATTCTGGTGTTCAAATTTACCATAGACTGGAAAAATAGTGAACGTAGCAGCAGTGATGTCATCAAAGGTTTTTATGCCTTTTTCAACATACTATACTTTTTTATCACTTTTTTCGACATACACTTTGACTTTTAAGTGCCTTTTTCCGACATACTATGCTATAACTGTTTTAAACCTATTTGGTTGGTGGCACAGTGGCTTAGTAGTTAGCACTGATGCAAATAGCATTAGCTACTAGTAGGCAATGCAGACCTTGAACCTTGGTTCAATACCCAGTCTGGGCTGATTCTTTTTGTGTGGAGTTTGCATGTCTTTCTTTGACATACTATTTATTATCACTTTTTTCAACATACTATAATGACTTTTTTTAGACATACTATACTATGACTTTTTTTGACATGCTATACTATGATTTTTTTTATCACTTTTTTCGACATACTACACTATGACTTTTTAATGGCTTTTCGACATACTATGCTACGACTGTTTTTAATATTTTTAAGAGCTGGTATGATGGTCTTGTGGTTAGCGCTGAAGTAAATACCAGTAGCCAATATGCAGTGCAGACTTTGACCACTAGTTCAATTCTCAGCCTGGGCTTAATCTTTTTGTGTGCATGTTCTTATAGACTTTCTTTGACATAATATTCTATGGCTTTACTATCACTTTTCGACATACTATACTATGACTGTTTTCCACATACTATAACTATGACTTTTTTTTTATTACTTTTATTCGAGATACTATACTATGACTTTTTTTTTTATCACTTTTATTCGACATACTATACTATGACTTTTTCCCGACATACTATACTATGACTTTATTTTCACTTTTCCCACATAATATACTGTTGAGTATACTATACTTAGACTTTTTTTGACATGCTATAATATGATTTTTTTTAATTTCTTTTTTCAACATCCTTATAATACGACTTTTTACGACATGCTATACTAAGACTTTTTTAACAGTTTTTTCCACATACTATGCTACGACTGTTTTCAACAGATTTAATAGATGGTACAGTGGACTAGTTGTTAGCACTGAATCAAATAACAGCAGCATGCAGGCAGTGCAGACTTTGGTTCAATACCCAGTCTGGGCAGATTTTTTTTGTGTGGAGTTTGCATGTTCTTCTCGACTTTCTTTGACATACTATACTATGGCTCTTTTGTCACTTTTCTTGACATACTATACTATGACTTTTTTTCAACATACTATACTATGACTTTTTTATAACTTTTTTCGACATCCTATAATATTACTTTTTACGACATGCTATACTAAGACTTCTTTAACAGTTTTTTCGACATACTATACTATGACTTTTTTATCACTTTTTTCAATATACTATACTATGACTTTTTTTTATCATTTTTTTCAATATACTATACTATAACTTTTGTCGACATACCATACTAAGATTTTTTTTCAGTATACTATACTAAGACTTTTGTATCACTTTTTTTACATACTATACTGTGACTTTTTTTCGACATACTAGATAGATAGAAGAGGTCTAAACCACCCTATAATTTACACTTCAACAATTCACCCAAGAGCGAGCATTTAGTGCAAACTCTCAAGATTTTAACACCAGGTCAAAACGAGGCTTCTCTCTACAATCTATAGGTCTATATGTTGATGTCTGTCAATATGTCTGTCTGCTGTAGAGAAATAGTGGCGCAGATAGGCAAATCATTTGAACACCTATCATTTCTTACTCTTTATTTTGCATCCTTCATCTCTTTCCCACTTTTTTTGTAGCAATTTATACTGCTTTAGCTGCTTTCCAAGTCTTAATCAAGTCTTATTTACGGATACATACTTAATTCAAGTGTAAACATGTTCCACATCTTTCATTCATTAGGAGTTTTATATAACGATATAATGCGGGTTGAAGGCACTTCTGCAATGGCTTCACTTTGCAGACCCTGCTTTGTCCATTATTTTTACAGTCTATCTTTGAGTCAATGAAATTTACCTACTGACTTTATTAATGCACACGTCAGTGATGCATTCAGTGCACACCCTTGTTTTTTCCTGACAGGGCATCAACAGACCTGAAGGTGATGTGACACCATCACACATACACACTCAAGTCTGTGCTGTTTGCTGTTGTTGATGCCAGCATCTAAGCTGCATGTGAACACTGAGAGCTCCAGCTGGGATCTCAGTGTTGTTATCATGTTCATGAAACACGTGGCTAAGTGAGACAGGTAGCATACATGTTGCCTGTGTGCTCAGTTTTAGTGGCTACAATGCATGCCGGAGCTACAACTACGGAGCATGCTCTCTGAGACTGTAACTGAAGTGAGTCTCACGCAGGGGGTGCTGGCACAGGAATGGCCACCGGTGCCGTGGCCGCTGGCACAGCCGTCCCCTTCCCTGTTCCTGTCCCTGTCCCCGACCCCAATGCCGGCTTGGGCACCGGGACGGGCGAGGACGCCAGTATTTGCTGCAAGCGGCGTTTGGGCTGCAACGCCTTCAGTGGGTTGAATCTGAGGAAAAGAGATGAGAGAAAGGAGGACACCACAGCTGCAGATTGAACCGCTACATATATACGTTTGTATAATATATGACCATACCAATAAAACCACTACAACCGCTAACAAGACGTCTTGGCTTCATTTATCTGTCTGTAACCCACACATAAATATATGGCTTACAACATCTGGATGAGATTAAAACACTTTAAAATCACTTGACCCACATTTAGTATAAATGGATTTTTGGCAATATGCAGTATATTTACCTATACTTAGCTGGTGACTCTTCAGATCAATATTAATGCCAAATTATCTCCATATTATTAAAGTGGTGACTGTGTAAAACTGGAGCACAGACGTAAATCAATGTAGAACAATCATATTGTATACATTAGGTATAAGACATACATCCTGTATACAACATTATTGCAGAGTTGAGAACATTTAGTCTGCGGCTTAATGGATGTGGAAAAAGTCTTCACAGGTCCCTGTGGACAACAGAACCTCAGGAACATTTTGAACCTGTGTCCAGTAAACAGGCCACGGAAGCTGCTGGAACTGTAGGAGGAAACATCCGTATCGTGGATGAGCTGTGATCAGGTTTCAGTGAACTAGCTGTTCACTGGTCAGTGTGCAGGAAGCAGCTGAATGCATGTCGTTTATTTGAAGTCCATCTTGTCACTAACACAACAAGCTCCTCCATCAGTATCATCAGAGCTTAATGGAAAAAAAAGCACGGAAACAAATTGGGGTAATATGCTGACACATCGAGTAAGAGTTGAGGGTACCACTGGCACGTTCTAAAATGGCACCTTTTACAGAGGGATTTTAGGTTGTAAATCATTATTTTATTAATGTTAAAAAAAATAAAAAATAATGATGCTTTTGGGTTGCCAGGTTGTGAAACATCTCTCTGGCTTTTGAGTCATTAATAGCAAAGCCATGAATAAAGTTGATAATAAAGAATAAGGAGTATATCACATTTGTGTTTTATTTTTTTTATGATTTATGATTATTTATTTAATTGTTTTTATTGTTTTTCTGAAAAGCACATTGTAACACTGTAAAGTGCTATAGAAATAATGTTTCTTCTTCTTCTTCTTCTTCTTCTTCTTATTATTATTATTATTATACGCCAAGCAGGCTGCAGATATATATATATATATATATATATATATATATATATATATATATATATATATATATATATATACTGTATTCTTGTATTGTATAGAATGTGAAACTTTATGTTGTCTTGCACGCCTACGCTTTTCTTGGCCATGTCGCCGTTGTAAATGAGAACTTGTTCTCAACGGCCTACCTGGTTAAATAAAGGCTAAACAAATAAAAAATATTAATACATCATTAATATCAAGGGTCGCAGGTTTCTTACTTTCTATACAGCCCATAGCAAAACATGTCTGTCATTAGTAATGTTATTAAGTTGTTAGTAACTTTATAAACACCAGCCAGGGAGATATTTAACAACCTGGCAACACAACATTTGTTTTAATATATGGCTAATACCTGCTCAACAAAGCTTTATTAAATAATTTGTTACCATTAATAAAGCAATTGGCTACAACTCATAAACCCTTTATAACAGGCCCATAATTAGAAAGTGTTACTGAGTTGGGTAAGAGTTCTTAAAACAGCTGGTTCAACTGGAGGAAAGCTGTGCTCAGAAAGAGAGCACACAGTATTTTTGTCGTATACACACAAAATGATACTAATGCTAAAAAGATCACGTCACCATGTTTCATTTGTTAATCTGACAGGGAGCAACATAACTGAGCTACAGAAAACACGCATGCACGCACGCACGCACGCATGCACACACGTACACACACATACACAAACACACAACACACACACACAGACACAGGTTGATGAAAGGAAGAAAAAATGTAAATAAGGATAATATTAATAGAATAGAATAAGAATAAGGATGTATTAATACATGTGCGTCAATTGGGAAGCTCCAGCTGGGCCTTCTGCTGGAGAAAACATCCGGGCCTGTATTTATCAAGCGTCTCAGAATCCCTCCTAGGAATCACGCTGAAAGTTAACCTACCACCATAAACACTCCGACTTTAAGGTGAGACTCTAGAGTGTAATGTATGAAGCATCCTACACTGACTTGCAGCAAGGGAAAGGACTCCTCCGAAGAGAGGGAGAGAGTGACATAGCTGTTTAACGACACACTCAGCCGCAAAAGAGAAATGATGATTATGTATTGTAGTTTTTATGACACTTGCTGTTTAAGATACTAGACTTCCGAATGCAGAAAACATCAACATTTTATGTGTATGTGAGTTATATGTACAGGTAAATATGGGTTACTCAGTCAGTTAGTCATAATGGTATTTCACACTTGTATTGTAGTCTGTATCTAAATAAAAAAGCCACTCATATAGTTGAAGAAATGTATACAATTAAAAATAGCAGGCAACTTCACTTGGCTGCGTGACATATCCTCATGTTTTATAATATCTATATTAGTGCTGCGTCTTGACTATATTGTGCAGTATAATTGCGCGTGCAGCAGGGATGTTGCAATGCCTCTGTGCACTGCGAGGAACATGGAATCACTCTCTTTCACTGTCCAATCCCTCTTTCAACAACACTACCTGTTACCTTACCGGTTATTTCTGTAATGTTACTTAATATTAGGTAACAATATGAACTAGAGATGCACCGATAGATAGATAGATGGGCAGTGGTGGCCTAAAGGTTAGAGAAGTGAGCTTGTGACCGACAGGATAAAATCTGGGTGGGGAAAGTGAAAGAGCAGCGCTTGTCCCTCCCTCATTACCACCACTGAGGTGCCCTTGAGCAAGGCCCTTAACCTTCAACCACTCCAGTGGAGCTGCTCAGTGGCCAGCAGATCAGACTGTGGTTGTACTGGGCAGCTTCCAGGTATGATTGTGGAACTGTGTGAATGTGATCAGGGCGTTCCTGTAAAAGAGAAGCTGCCTCTCAGTGAACCTCCCCTGAATAAATAAAGGTAAAAAGAAAAAAGAAAAAAGATAGAATTGGCCGGTTTTCACGTGCTCGGCCATGACCGGCGTCCGCCAGGTCAGTCTGACATATGCCGATTTCATGCCGGTCAACGCTACAGTTAACTGACAACATAAGTTATACGAGCTACAGTTCTCAAGGACGCACGCACACACGGACGCCACATTACGGTCTCTTTTTCCTTTCTCTCAACTTTTCCGCCGTGTGTGGCGCGCACCCGCTCGCGGTGTGAAGCGCGTGTCCGCGCTATTCTCGCACATGTAGGGAACCTCGTGAATTAAACTACAACAGGTCAGCTGTTTGGAAATTCTTCAGCGTGTGTGCAGAAGATAACAAGTTTGCAATATGCAACACCTGCAAGGAAAAAGTAGGGCGTGGAGGGACGACAAAAAAACCAAAATCATCACATTTCTTTAGTGTGATATTGGATGTGAAAAGAAGGAAATTATTCTAACATTGCACTTTAGATTTGTGTGAATTTCCCACACCAGGAGTAATTTATATAGTTCTATTTTATAGTGATCCATTATGTGTTGAAAAAATGTTCTATGTTCTGTGCAAAATGTTCTGTTAAAGAAAAGATAGAAAATAAATATTTGTGTGTGCTGTAAAGTGGTTAGAAAAAATGAAATTGTAATCGGCTAAAATCGGTATGGCCTAACTCAATGAAAGCCGTAATTGGCCTAGAAAGTTGTAATTGGTGCATCTCTAATATGAACAATATGAAGCAGCTTGTAGAAATGGAATGAATCTGTGTATTATGGATATATTAAGTTTGAATTTATTACTGCGGTAAATGTGGTTGTTACAGATCCAAAACATCACGGCTGAAAAACTACATGTTCTGTGTTGCTGTGAGTTTGGGAGGACATCTGGGTCCTCTTTTGCATTTTGCATGAGTTCAGTCACAAAAATTATAATTTTTTAAGTTGTTGCCAAAACTGTATCTGTCTATAAGCTCATTATTGAATGTCTCTCCTCCCTCTCCTCCCACAGAGCAGTGACTCCTGAATATCAGCAGCAATAGGAGTCATTTCCACAGTTTAGAAACTTGATAAAATGATTTTACTCCTAGTCCCAAAAGTGGGACCAAGGTGCATCACTCTCTCAAGAATCTTTGGCCAGTTGGGAGTGATTTCCTACTCTGAGATGCTTTATCAAAACAGGCCCTGGTCCCCTCCCGGAGGTTAACACTTTTCTTCCCTAGAGATGCTTCTTTTCAACTGTGGCTATCTTACTGAATACCCAAACAATGACAGGACCTTATTGGCTACCTACCGGCGAGAGCCCAACGCAGACCTCCGATTGGCTGGAGCAGGGGCAGACATGGGGCCAGACAGCCTCTTGTGCAACCTTCAGCTTGTTCTGTCCTCAACTTTGTCTCTCCGTTCTTCAGCTCAACACTGAGAGCCTGGAGGGAAACACAGACATGACCAGTGTGTGACCACACACACACACACACACACACACACACACACACACACACACACACACACAATCAGGGATGGGTTTTGCTGACAGCCTCTGCGTTCGGATCTGGATGCCTCAGCATGCAGCATGGTGCTGCTGACCCAAGCTGACACTTAGCTGGCAAAGACTGGACACACAGCCAATCACCTCCTAGTCAGGTCGGAGGCTTAACCTATCATCACTTTTTTAAGTTCAATTCAATTTATTTATAGTATCAATCATAACAAGAGTTATCTCGAGACACTTTACAGATAGAGTAGGTCTAGATCACACTCTATAATTCCAGTAATTCCCCCAAGAGCAAGCATTCAGTGCGACAGTGGCGAGGAAAAACTCCCTGTCTCATCTCAGGCTGAATATTGGTTAGAGTGGCAGAAGTGAGCAAAGGGAACTGACATTTGCATCTGCATGTGAGGACAGGTATCTGTCTGTGTTAAGTTTGTTCACGTGCGTAATGATTGATAATTGAAAATCGGTTTCTGCCACAGCCGTGGTGTTCATGGTATACGCCATGAAATCCTGCCAGCCTCTGAGACAGAGAGGCATGTTGAGAGTGATAAAAAACAGAGAGACATATATGAAAAAGCAAATGGAAGGAAAAAGAGGAGGATTACTCGCATCAATAATACATCACACACAACTTAGTGGGCTCTTGAGTACCAGGTGTAGGAGCCACATATTGTACTGTATGTTGTTCATGGTCTCATTTATATTATTTATTGATAATTATATTGTGCACTTATATTGTAGGTGGTGGGCGTTTTCATCGCGGTTTGAGAGGAAATTATATCATATTTGTATGCTTCACCTGTTCACCTGGTTTTTTTTGGGCTTTGACAGAGAGGGGGTGAGCCTGGGAGCGAACACTTTCTGTTGACACTAACGCACTTATTTCGACACACACAGTAACTTTACATTTGGTAACTGCAGTGCTAGTTGTATTTTACATGTGGAGGAATAAATCATTGCAATACAATTTCGAGCGCATCGCAGTGTGTTTATGCATCTCTCAGTGTTTAGTCCCTCGCGGCAGCACTTTGTTGGACTGCTTACAGCCGCGACACCAGGTTTGTGTATGTGTGTAAGTGCCAGGCACCCGCTGTAAGTCACCTTCTGGCTGTAACACCTCTAAATGCTGCGCTGTGTCTGTGCCAACCATGACTGACACAATAAACCTCTCTCCCACTACAATCAGTGAATGAGGACAGGTGGATTAATGGAAATATAGCCTTATATTCTCATCTTTCTGCTGCGTTACTTAAACATTTATTAATTCAAATGATGTGAATATAAAGCTACTTTCCATATAACTTCATCCATATCTGAGCTCCACTTTAATCTATCTAGCTTTCTTCCTCTGTTCTCTTTCAGTTCATGTTTTTAACAGCACTG